>NC_056740.1:346732769-346875269 GCF_019279795.1 Protopterus annectens
TGATAACAAGGGCTTTTTTGTAATCTATCCATTTTTAGTTGTTACACTGTATCTTATCATCTTCACTTCCTTCTTGTGTGAAAAAAGAAGATAATTTTGAGTCTCTTACTTGATCAGTTATTTGATAATGGCCATCTAAAATAGGTTTAAAATAACCTTTCATTCTTTTAGTTTTAATTTCTTGAATCAGCTCGTCTAGTAAATTGGCTGGATAAACTCCTTAAATAAACACAGAACGCAATGTATTACGTTCTTAGAGAAAAATCTTCCATTTTAGAAACCATACGAGCTGCCCTCACTAACTGACCTTTGACCACAGACCTTTTCTGATGATACTCTAAAAAAAATCACTCAGTTGAGCTTGAATTTTTCTATATGCCCCATTTAATTGAGTCAGCAATACTTCTTCATATGTATCTGCTACAATAAATTCATCATTGTATCTGTATATTTATCTATACTCATTATTACAGCCCCTCCTCCTTTATCAGGTTTCATGATTCTTATGTTTGCATTTTGTAACTCTTAACAGACCTGCTTTCTGATTACTTAAATTAGGGTTTATCCCAACCCTCATTTTACTGTGTATATGTAAAGATGTTAAATCAAGTTCACATATCTTCTCATACATAATCATTTTAGGATGAAGGGGTGGATTAAATGTGGAACTAATACTATACTTATTACTATGATTGCTGTTATATACTTCTCTTTGATGCAACAATGAAAAATTAAGCTTTCTTAGATATAATTTCAAATCAATCGCAGTGTTAGTATAATTAAATGCTCTAGCTGGTACAAATATCATCTCTTTTGCCAACAAATTAGCAATGTCTGAATTAATAGGTTCATAGGTTCATAGGTTCATACTAGGCTATCTGCCCAAGGGCATTTACAAGCCTAGCCCATAGTTATGTGGCTTTCGCCACCCCTTTAGTTTGAATAAAAACTATGCCTATCATTTTTCTGTGCCTCTGTCAAGCAGTGACACTGAAGTAATCCCTGGGGTATATCTGCGATCTCCCATCCATTGGTCAAGATTCCTCTTGAACAAGGCCAGCGAGGTGCTCTGCCTCACATGTACCGGGATTTTGTTCCACAGCATAGGGAGTCTCTGGGTGATGAATCTGTCCCTCCAGCACGTTCTATTTATAACCGTGTCAAGGTTTAAGTCTCCCGCCCTTGTGGTTCTGAGGGATCTAGATTTTTTTGAGGTGAAGCATATTCATCAAATCTGGGTTTGACATGGCCTTATATGTCAGGCACAGGTCACCTCTGAGCAAGTGGTATGAGACTGAATAAAGCTGGAGTTCTTTCAGTCGGGCAGCATAAGACATATTTTTGAGACCCTTTATCCTTTTGGTGAGGAACTTTTGGGGCCTTTCAAGCTGCATCAGGTGTCTGGTCAGATACATGACGAACGGGCATTGTACTCAATCATAGGTCTAATGAGTGATGAGTACAGGGGACGATGACCTCCCTTGATCTAGATGTGAATCCCTTCATGATCAGGTGGGCGATATAGAAGGTTTTCCTAACTACTTTAGCAACATGAGTGTCAAACGAAAGACTACTGTCAACTTGGGTCCCCAGATCCCTGATGACTTTTTCTGTGCTCAGTGGATTGTCACCTATATGGTAGCTAGGGGTAACCTTGTTTTTCCCAAAGGGTATGACTATGCATTTTTTGGCGTTTAACTTCAGGCCATGGCTCTGGCACCAGTTTTCCGTTTCTGTGAGGCCCTTCTGGAGGATATCTGTGTCAGATCTGTTTTCGACTATGCAGCACAGTTTGCAGTCATCTGCAAACTTTGTCAGCCATAACCCTCCTGTGTTTGCTTGTACTTCAGAAAAGTAGATGCCGAACAAGAGTGGACCCAGGACTGAGCCCTGTGGGACACCACTTGTGACAGGCTTTGAGTCTGACATGGCTCCAGCAACTCTGACCCTGTGGGTTCTGTCGCTTAGCCAGTTTGCAACCCATCTTGTGATGTATGGGTTTACATTCAAGCTGATGAGTTTTTCGATGATACCTGAGTGGGGTATTGTGTCGAAGGCCTTTGCCAGGTCGAGGTAGGCTGTATGGACTGCCTTTCCCTCATCAATGGCCTTGGTGACTGTCTCGAAAAAGTCAACCAAGTTTAAGAGGCAGGATCTGCCTTTGACAAAGCCAAACTGGGTTGGATCCAAAGTCTGCAAGTTCCCTATGTCTTTATTTATGAGTTCCATTATGATCCTCTCCATGGCTTTGCAGATAAGGCTTGTCAAGCTAATGGGGCGGTAATTTCCAGGGTCTGTGGAGGCACCGCCCTTATGAAGTGGGACCACAGTCGCCGTGCGCCACTCCTTGGGTACGTATCCTGAGGTGAGGCTAAGATTAAACAGCTGTCCTAACTGTGGGTTTAATTCCTCGTTGAGTTCATGAAGCACACAGCCGGGGACACCATCCGGTCCCATGGATGCTGTGTTTTTTGCCTTAGTGAGGGCAGTTCTCACCTGGGCGTTGGAGATGTTTGGGGGGCTACAATCCTCGGAATAGATAGCTCTCCTTTTGGGGGGGAGGGGGGGGAGAAGTTTGCACTGAACCTGTCAGCCAGTATGTTAGCAATGTGTGTAGGTTCAGTAATTTTCACATCATTTTGAACTAATTCTGAGCATATCTGGGAGTTTCCTCCTAGGTTTCTAACATAGCTGAAGAAGGCCTTATGATTGTCTTTAGAGTCCTTGGCGATTTTTCTCTCAAAATTTGCCTTTGATGATTTTATGAGAGCTCTTAGTTTTTTTACTTATAATGATCAAAGGTGTCTTACCTTTCAAGGATTTTGCTCTATCTTGTAGTAGCTTCCTCCTTTTGTTGTAGAGCTTGTTTATGGCTGGGGTCCACCAGACTGGACGCTTGCCTTTGGTACAGAGAGTCTTAGTTTTGTTTGGGATTGCCTGATCCATGCAGTCCTGTAGGTGCTGGTAGAAGGTATTTGTAAGTGATTCAGCGGTTTGAGTAATGTTTACCACTGGCTCAGGGGCCTTAAAGGAGACCACACTAGTTTTAGAAGTGTGAAATCGGCTTTGAGAAGTTTTTCACTGTGGTCTTTTTGTTTCAGGTGGGGCGGGATGAGGACCTCCAGCGAGATTAGTTTATGATCTGATCTCACCAGTGAGGGGTATACTTCGGTGTTGAACATTTTGATCCCATGTTCGTGATGATGAGATCAAGTATGTTTTCACCTCTTGTGGGGATGGTGACTAGTTGTTCCATGGCATTTGAGTTTATGAACTCCAGGAATCTTTAGGTTAGAGTGTTCGGGCTTGAGTAGTGTTCCCAGTCTATATTAGGGTAGTTGAAGTCACCTAGTATGATGGTGTTTGGAGATACATTTATCCCTCCAATGTTTTCAGGAAGGCCATGTGAGGTTCCTGAGTTTGAGAGGGTGGCCTGTAACATGCTACAAATTGCAGAGCAGTCTTGCCTATGGTTAATTGCACCTGGATGGTCTCCGATGCATCGTGCGTTACCACCAACCTTGAGGTGTGGGTGTCCTTTATGAATATGGACACCCCCCTCCTTTCTTGGTGTTGTCCGGATTTTGGGGCCGGAACGCATGATATGAGGTGAAACCTGTTAGTGCTGGGGTGCTCTCAGGAGCCTTGAACCAGGTTTCTGTCACAGCACAGACATCGATGTTCTCCATATTGAGAAGGGCCTCGAGTGCGTGCATCTTGAGATTGAGACTTCTGGCATTGAGCAGCATTACCCTTAGTTTTTTTCCTTTTTGGTGTTCTAGGGTGGTAGGTTTAGAATTTGAGCCTTGCCTAAAAAAGGCAATATGGGGGTGGCAAGAGCCTTTGCCAATATCTGGAAGCCCAGGGGTGACAGGTGCAAGCCGTCCCTTGTGAAGCAGCGTGGCTTGTCCAGCATGTCATCCCAGGCAGACAGACATTGGATCCCATTTGAATGACACCAGAATTTAAGCCAATTATTAAAGCTGATCATCTTATCACTGTATTGTGGCATCATTCTAGGTGAAGGTAGGATACTGCTCAAGGTCAGGGTCATACCTGCCTGGGCTACATAATCAGAGAGCTCCTCGACGTCCCTTTTCATGTAGTCCAAGGAGGTACGTCTCAGGTCGTTGACACCAGCGTGGACAATGACTGAGTCGTACTTGTACCTGCTGTTGAGAGACCTGAGTGCTTGCATTATGTGGCGGATTCTAGCGCCCGACAGGCAGCTTACTGTGACCTTCTCCTTAATCAGTCTGGTGAGCGGGACGTCAGTGTGTCTGACTATGGAATCACCAATGACAAGTGTGTCTGGCATTTTGTTTGGCCTTAAGGGCTGTGACTGTTTGACACTCTGACTGTGTGGTCTATGTGTTGCATGTGTTGGGTCGTGAGGTGGTAGTTGTTTGGGTGTCTGCTTTGGTGGCCTCTGCTGTTTTGGTAAATTTTTGATCAGAGCCTCCGAGTATGTCTTTGTGTGAGTATGTGTATGATTTGAAGTTGTGATGGTACCATGTGTGACTGGGTATGTATTGTGTGTGGTTACCTTCTCCTCCTGTCTGGTCTTGCCAGTCCTATGTTGAGAGAGCTCAGCCTCCAGTTTGGCCGTATAGTTGCATCTCTCGCATGTATTTGTGTTTTGTGGGAGAAGGAGAGGATTGTCTGTGTACATGAGGCAATTGTAACATTGCCTCAATATTCCCAGGTTCACCAGTTGAGCTGGAGAGGACACTAGCAACTGATCCCTCGACATACTAGAAGTAGTAGATAAAGAACTTTCAAAGGACTCCAGGGGAAGTGGGTTTTAGGCTGGTGGGGTACTATCTATAATAAGAGTGCTTTATCAAGGTGCAAGTACTGTAGGAGTAAGTGCTAGGCTTTACAGATAGAGAATAGTCTACTTGGGAATCAAGTAGAGATGAACTTTTCAGTTATAGGATATGCTGGTTAGATCAGCAGTACAGTTTAGCGTGTTTTATAGCAGGGGGCTGAAGAGAGCTAGGAATTGGCCCAAAACGACCAATGGACTACTAGTTTCTGGCTGAAACTTCACCAAATCGGACAAAAAGGCCGCTCAGTGCTTCCCACTCCCACTGGTAAGCAAAGAAACTTTCCTCCTTCCTAATAAGGCAATGGATCAGTAACAGGAACTAAAAACAAAGCCCAGGGATCAGCAACTCTGAAACTGGACTACTCTAGTTCAGTAAAGTGGGAAAACAAGAGATTTTTTGTTTTATTACAGAGATAAGGAAAAAAACAGACAGTAAATGCTATAAATGCTGTAAATCGGCTAGCACACTTTAGTGTGTAGCCTACAGAAACAATTTGCAACAATTAGTAACTTAAAGTGCAATAAACAGTGTAAAATGCAGAAATCACTTAAAGTAGCAGTAAAACAGGCGAAATGCAGTCGCTAGCTTAATAACAGTGGGAAAGCCACAAAAAATACTTATATCTGGTAGAAAGTCACTCTTTTAGCTCTCTGCTGCTTGGATCACTCTGCGGGCCACCACGAGGATCTGTGCAGAGTTGGTACAAGCTGGAAAATGCGTGTTTAGCGTGTTTTATAGCAGGGGGCTGAAAGGAGCTAGGAATTGGCCCAAAACGACCAATAGACTACTAGTTTCTGGCTGAAACTTCACCAATTCGGACAAAAAGGCTGCTCAGTGCTTCCCACTCCCACTGGTAAGCAAAGAAACTTCCCTCCTTCCTAATAAGGCAATGGATCAGTAACAGGAACTAAAAACAAAGCCCAGGGATCAGCAACTCTGAAACTGGACTACTCTAGTTCAGTAAGGTGGGAAAACAAGAGATTTTTTTTTTACAGAGACAAGGAAAAAAAACAGACAGTAAATGCTATAAATGCTTTTAAGTGGCTAGCACACTTGAGTGTGTTAGCCTACAGGTAAAATTAAGCAACAAATAACTTTTTAAGAGTGCAAAACAGTTAATCAACACAAAAACAGTTTAAATAGAATGCAGAGCTGTATAAACAGGCTAAGATGCAGTCGCTAAGCAGTAAATATTCAAAAAGCCAGAAAAAAATACTTAAATCAGTTATAGCAAATACAGTTATAACAAATGCTCTGAAATATACTGTATATTTCCAAATATCCATTTTAGAATAATTATATACACTGAAATCACCATGGTCATTTTTGATAATAGTCAGACATTTATCACTAACTATTTCAACATCATTTTTACATCCAGCATTATCATACACATTTGTCGCATCCAATGAGTTGTATTCAAGTTCATATGCCACCTCAGAGACAAACCTTAATGTTTCCAGTGTTTCTGTTTCAGTCTGACTCCTTGAAAACCCGCACCATGAGAGTCTATTCGTATTAATGGTTCATTATAAGAACCAGCTTTATTTCTGATTATTTCAGATCTTCTGAAGGGGGGTATTCGGAATTATAATCAGACACTTGAGATGGTTCAATGTCCATATCTTGTATCATACAAGAACTGTCGTCACTAGACTTGTGCCAGTTATTATTGAAAGTTTTATTCTGTTTCTTTGTACGCTGAGGCCCTGATGGTCTAGGATACGCTAGGCCATTAGCATACTCATTAAGGTCCCTTGTAATCTTATGACTTTTTCTCAATTTCAAATTCTCAGTATGTCGCTCAATACTATTATATACTTTTAAATGTTCAACTTTAAATTGTTCGTACGCTGCATCCTCTGTGACAACTCTATGTCACTAAATCTTTGCTAATGCTCTCTATCTCATTCTCATTATGTTTAATAAGCAGGTCTAACAATTGGAACCCAAACTTGTCAAAAAAGTTTCAAGAGCTCAATATGCAGAGCTGAATTAGTAATTAAACCTGTCGGGTACTTTCATACACATAAACCTTTAGGAATAATGTTCCGTTTTATACATTCCTTAAAATATGCGTTTTCAAGCTTTAGTTTTTTTACATTTAAGCAGCTTAGCATCAAAGTCATTTCACTTACCATCCAGGATTTGTTGTGTTTGCTTATGTCCAAGTGAGAACAAGAACTGAGCTTCAAGGCATTCATTAAGCAAAGGCACATTTTCAGTAATATGATGTATGGCTCCTTCTCTTATATTCGGGCGCCTTATAGTTGCAGAATGATAAAGTTGCGTTTCTTGCTGAATACTTTGGTTAGCAAGCAGAGATGGTTCTTCCCCTCATGAGGCTAAACACAGTGGTGTAACATTAAAATCAGTCACTGTTCCTGTGGGTCTCTCTACTGGAGCATTTCCATCGGACACTTGTGCTTTATTGGATAAACCAACTGTTTCATATAAAGATTTTCTCCAAGAATGTAATACATTGCGTTCTATGTTTATTCAACGAGCTTATCTAGATGATTTACTAGACAAGCTGATTCAAGAAGTTAAAACTAAACAAAAGAAAGGTTATTTTAAACTTATTTTAGATGGCCATGATCAAATAATTGATCAAGTGAGAGACTCAGAATTTTCTTTTTTTTACAAGAGGGAAGTGAAGTGGATAAGATGCAGTATAACAAGGAAGAATAGACAGATTACAAAAAAGCCCTTGTTGTCACTTTTAGTGCAGATTATAGGTCTTTAATATCCATCTTTCAGAAAAACTGGGCCATCTTGACAGAAGATCCTTATGTCAGGCAACATGTAGGCAAAAAACTAGTAATTGTGTATAAAAAAGGCATGAGCTTTAAAGACTTATTGAAGGGAGGACAATTTATTTCTAACAACAATAAATGTGGAATGTTTAAATGTGGTGCATGTACATGGTGTAATAAAATAATAGAGACTGATAATTTCACAGTAAGAAATTATTATTATGAATTGAAAGAAAAATATAACTGCAATTGCAAGGCGGTGGTTTACTAAGCACACTGTAATTCATACACAGCATTTTATATTGGAAATTTATGAGCATGAGTATGCCATAAACAAATATAGTTCAAACAATGCCTTATCCAAACACGTCATAGATCATTCAGGTTATAAGTTTTATTTTATGATAATTGACCATGTAGTTGTAGATGATAAGAAGCCTTGGGGATTGTTGTTAGAATTAAAAGAACTAAAATGGCAACTTCAGTTGCAAGCAGATTCATGCCCAGGTTTAAAAGAATGTACTTCTATTACAGCAGTATTGAAGTTGAAAGCCTTACAGAGAAAGAAGTTACAGGGTTGAATATATAAATATAGGAGTTTAGTATACAATAATTTAGTATTAAAGTTTTTAGAGAATAATTACACGAAGGAGTACAGCATATGTAATATAGTTGTATAAGCTATATATTTTTTAGCAAGAGTGATAGCTGAGATGGAATCTTACATTTTTATAAGTGGTTGTGAATGCTTTAATACATGAATGAAAATATTGCTTTAATGAAATGTTTTAACCAATGAGATGATTTTATGTGGTATTTAAGGAAGTGATGTAATTAGTATAATGTCTGAGGAAGTTTAATATTTGATTAAACAAAAGTGCTAACTACCTTTGGCTTGCATGAGTTTGTCATTTAGTTATCCTGTATTTAGTTTTTGTGTATAGCATTCGGCTGCTGGGTTTCCGATCTACAGTTGTATTTTGTGTTCATTATAGTCAGAGTATTTTCAATAATCTACTGCTATAAGTTCAACTTACACAACTGTACAATGTTCATCATATTGATCACTGCTGCTATATGGGTATATTACCTTAGATAACAACATTTGGGATGCAGAAAGACAAGAGTCCAGAAGCCCCTGGAGAATGACCATAGCAAAGTTTGATCTGGACCTACAGAAGAAATCAAACATATAGTGCACGTTGCAAAAATATGTATAGGGGACCAAGTAACAGCTTCTACAATACATCTAGAATTCAACCCTCTCCAAAAAAAGCCAGGAATGACACCAAGGCACTGGTAGAGTGGGCCATGACCGTGCCCGGAATAGTTTTGCTATGGTAAGTATAACAAAAGATAATAGCCTTAGGCAACTGTTTGGAAATGGTCTGTTTTGATACAGATGCTCCATTTTTCTTACCTTCATAAACAAATGATCCAAAGATCTGAAAGATTTAGTTATGTTAAAAATGTATCTGAATTGTCTGTGGACATCCATGGTATGGAATATCCTCTCTCTTTTGTTTTTCGGTTCAAGAAAGAAAACAGGGAGATGGATAGTTTGGTGCAAAGTAAACTCAGATACCACTTTAGGTATAAAAGAAGGATTAGTCTCAAAGAAACCCTGTCCACATGGAAAATGAAACAGAACTAACCCACCATAAGAGCTTGCAGAGGTCAGATACCCTTCTTTCAGAGGTCGGGACAACCAGCAAAACTGTTTTCTATGTTAAGAACCTCAAGTCAGCCAGATTAGCTAGTTCAAATGGAGCAATTGTTAGCTTCTCTAACACAAAATTAAGATTCCAAGGAGAGGCCACCAGCTTTTGTGGAGGTCTCTTATGCAAAACCCCTTACAAGAACATTTTGACATGAGACTGCATGAAAGAGGAGGATCCACAGGCAGACATGCTGAAATAGCTGATAAATGTGCCTTAAAAGAGGAAAAAGAAAAGCCATAGGATAGTAACTCATATAAATATTGTAAAACCAGACAACAGCTATCCCTAAATGGGTGCTGGTTATGTTGTTGGCACCAACTAGAAAACCTTTTCCATTTGCTAATATATGACTCTCTAGGTTTACTTAGGCTTTCTTTTTTGGGGCAGGCTTTCCTGTCTCCATTAGTACCTGCTGCACATCCTCAGTAAACAGGTACCTAAAAAGAATTAAGACCCAATCATCAAGCCTGCAGTCAACTGAAGATGATTAATGTTGGGTTGTATCAAACACTCTTTTTCTTGTGTGAGTACATCCAGTCTGTAAGGAAGCTTGTGGTAATTTCCCTTGGCCATTTCCAAAAGAAGGGAGAACCATGGCTGCCTGGGCCAAAAAGGAGAGACCATAATGATTTTGGGGATTCCTTCTGAATCTTCAGAAGTACTCTGGATAGGAGTAGAAAGGGTGGAAAAGCATACGGGAACATTCCTGTTCTAGGAAAAGAAAAGGCATCTGTCTTCCAGGCCTTCTTGCATGAAGTCCTGGAACAGAATCTTGCCAGCTGACTGTTTAGGGAGGAGGTGAAGAGGTCTACTTGAGGAACTCCTCACAGAAGGATCAAATCTCTGAAGACCCCTTTTATCTTATTTCCATTCAAGAGGGTCTTCCCAAGTCCTGTTCAGTCTGTCTGCTAAACAATTTTGCTCTGACAGAATGTGTGATGCCTGTAGAGTGAGATTGTGCTGTGAAGTTATATCCCAAGCTAATGTGGCTAGTCTACAAAGATGGAATGATCTGGTTCCTCCTTGCTTGTAGATGTACTCCATGACTGTGGAAATATGCGTAACCACTAGAAGAGGTCCCACGGACCAAAGATGGTTTAGAGAGTTGAGTGCATTGATCAGGGCAAGAATCTATTTTACATTTATGTGCTTGCATTTGTCCTTGATGTGAAATGCTCACCAAGCAAAGTCCAAAGCATCTGTGGAGACTGACTGCTTTGAAACAGGAAGGGAAAAGGGAAGACCTGGATTTAAGGATATCTGCTGTCTCCACTAAAAGATTTTTCTTCGGACATACCCCAGCATTGGGATTTCAAAAGATAAAGGGTGCTGATGCTGGGACCAAAGAGGTTTCAGATACCCCCTATCTTTCTCATGTGGAGTCTTGCCAGGAGTATGAGAATCATAGGTGCCGTGAACCCCAAAATCCTGAGGTATTCCCTCAAATTGGCTGAAGTTTGAAAGGAAATCCTTAAGAAATAGATCTAAATAAATATCTTTTTTTCCTGTGAAAGAACTCTTTGAACTGAGTTGCCTAGTTGACCTCCCAAGAACATAATCCTGTGTGAGGGAGTCAAGAAAGACTTTTGAATATTCTCTTGGAATCTCAGTTTGTGTAAGAGATCTCTCACTGAAGTCAGAGATTCCCGATACTTTGAAAAAGATTTTGCAAAGATAAGCAAGTTGTCTAAATATGGAAAAACATGAACAGCATGTAGCCTGCAGTGAGCTACAACTGGAACACCCTTGATGCAGTGGATAGTCTAAAGGGTAAGACAGAGGACTGCTAATGTGATCTAGACAAACACAAAACCTTAAGAAGCATCTGAAGTCTGAATGAATATGAATGTGATGATAAGCATCTTTTAAGTCAACGGTTACCAGGAAATTTGAAAGAGGAAGAAGAGGTAACAGGTTGTGAAGTGACATCATTTTGAAATTTGGCACAATTGCAAACAGGTTTATGAAATAAAGATTCAGTACTGGCCTCCAAGCATTTTCTTTCTTTAGTACTAAGAACATCCTTGAATAAAAAACCCTTCCCCACCTGGAAAGTAGGAAATGGTTCTATTACTCCTTGAGACAGCATGTAATGAAGAATAGATGCAAATAAAAAACAGTCTAATCTGGAGAATGAGAAATGACTACCTGAAAAGGAGGAATTTACTCCCACTAACATCTGTATCCCTGACAAATGAATTTCATTATCCATTTGTCTGAAAGAACCAGTTGCCAAAGAGAAAATGGAGGCTCAGACTTTCTGGAAGAAAAAAAGGGGCCAGGGTGGAAGGGGGTCACAAGGTCTCTTGAACAGACATTCAGACTTGTTGGACTGTCTCTGGTTTTGGGAGGTTCGAAACTTATTTTTGGAACCCCCTTGCCATTTCTTCTTAAACATCTGTTTATCTGAATGTTGTCAACATTATTTAATCTGGACTTTTTTTTGCCAAAATTGGATAAGGAGGTAAAATCTGGAGAAGGACAGCTGAAAAATCTTAGAGATTCCCTAGATCAACCTGTCTCTTTCATCACACGTTTTGATCACCTCTGCAGCAGAGGGGCCACACATTAAACCTTTATCCTGACAGAATTTAAACTCTCATTTTTAACATTCTCTGGGAAATTCTGGGAATACATAGGTTCATAGGATGATACTAGACTATTGGCCCAGAGGCCCTTATAAGCCAGCCAAGAATTCTGGCCATGTGCCTACAAAGTCAGCACCTGTTCCCTTGTCCAGCAAGGACACAGGTGGGATCCCGGGGGTATATTTTCTGTTTTCCATCCAGTCGTCCAGGTTCCTCTTAAAGAGGGCCAGTGAGGTACTCTGATTGACATGGAGAGGAAGTCCATTTCACAGATGGGGGAGTCTTTGGGACACAAATCTATCCCACCAACAAGTTCTATTAATGTCCCAGACCAGGATGAGGCCTTGCGTGCAGGTGGCCCAAGTGGAGTTCGACTTATGGATATGCAGCAGCTCCATCAAAGCTAGGTCTGAGATGGCCTTGTATGCCACACACAGGTCACCTCTGAGCAGTTTGTATGAGACCAAGTAGAGGGACAGGGTTTTTAGCCTATCTGTACAGTACAGGTGTTTGAGACCCTGGATTTTCCTGGCTAGGAACCTCTGTAGTCTCTCTAGCTGCTGCATGTGCTTGGCAAGGTATATGCCGAAGCAGGCACTGTACTCAATAATGGGTCTGATAAGGGAGGAGTACAGTGTCTTATGACCTCCTTGTTTTTGGATGAAATAGCCTTACTTATTAGGTGGGCCATGTAGAAAGTCTTCCATACAACGGAGGCAACCCGATTGTCAAAAGTCAGGTTGCTATCAACCTGGGTGCCCAGGTCCATCATGACTGATTGTGTGCTTAGGACTTTGTTATTAATGTGATAATGACTGGGGACGCCATTTTCCCTAAAGGGAATAATGATGCATTTCTTGGCATTCAGTCTGAGGTCATGCTTCTCGCACCAGTCATTAGTTTGGGTAAGGCCCTCTTGGAGGATGCTCACATCACTAGGGGAATTTAAGACAGCACCCAATTTGCAGTCATCGGCAAACTTGGTCAGCCATAGACCGTTGGTTTTGGCTTGCACCTCAGAAAAGTATATCCCAAACAGCAGAGGCTCCACAATCGAGCCTTGGGGTACGCCACTCGTTACAGGTCTACTACTAGAAGTGGCTTCCCCTATTTTGGCTGAGTGGGCTTTATAAGTGAGCCAGTTAGCTACTCATCTGGTAATATATGCATTGATCCTTAGCTGGGAGAGTTTATTATGCCAGAGTGGGTAATAGTGTCGAAGGCTTTGGCTAGGTCAAAGTAGACGGTACGCACTGTCTTCCCATCATCCATGGTTTTGGTGACTGTTTTGAAGAAGTCAGCCAAGTTTAACAGGCATGATCATCCTTTGACAAAAAAAAAAAAAAAAAACTGTATGGGGTCAAGCATCTGGAGGTTGCCGATGTCCTTGTTTATAAGGTCCATGATAATGCATTCCATGGCCTTGCAGATCAGACTAGTTAGGCTAAAGGGCCTATAATTTCATGGGTCGGTGGACACTCTACCTTTGTGTAGAGAGATGACACAGGCTTTCCTCCATTCGGCTGGGATGAAGCCAGTACTCAGACTTTGGTTCAAAAGGGTGCCTAATGCTGCTGAGAGCTCTTGCTTGAGTTCATGTAGGACTCAGCCAGGGATGTTGTCAGGTCCCATGGAGTCTGTATTTGTTTTGCCTTTGAGAGGGCATTAAAGACCTGCTCCCTGGTGATGAGGGGAGCAGGGCAGGCACTGGGGATGTCCTGGTTTACTGATGGGGTGGACAGGGGGATGAAGTTTTCACTGAACCTGTCTGCCAGCAAGTTGGCTATATGTACATTGCTTGTTTTAGTCGAGCTACAAGGTGGTGAGCATTCTGCATCTGACCTGTGCAATCGTGCAAACTTCCCTAAAACAGTACCAGTGGCTGTAGCCTGGAAGAAGTGTCAACACAGTCATACACAGAATTAGTGACTTGTGCAATAAAATAAATTAAGCCATTTAAAGCAGATTTTTCCTCACAAGAAAAAACTGCAGGTAAATCATTCCTTGTACTTTTACAATTTGTCACAAAAAAACTTTAACAAATGAGCCTGACAATTCAAAATTCTAAAAATTAAAGTTGCAGTAGTGTATACTTTTTCACCATAACTACCAATAGTTTTCCCATCTTTATCATAAAGAGTAAGATTGGAATTAACTAAGTACTTGGCAGCAGTGGGGTCAACTAAAGAAGCTATAGCTGCTGGGTCAGGTTTGGGAAAAGTGTATAAAAATTTAGAAGACTGAGAAAGAGGCAGCTGACTACCAGGAAACTGCAGCCTGTAAAACACACATCATCTAAAGCAGATAGAAACTACAGTTGTGTAAAATCTTACCATAACGGTAGATGTCCTTGCCTTCACTGCTGCAGTATGCTTAACATTTGGGATTCCCTGCCCTGGAAGCCCATCATCCAAATAGTATACCAAAGACTTCCTGTTGCATTTAAAGGTACGTCTGAACATCACTCAAATACTCCTTGCATACCTTAAGGCATAAAGATAATGTTCAGGTTTGCCATAAACCACCAGCATAAGGAACCCAAGAAGTAACCTGTACATCCAGGAAGGAAATGACTAGGGTGATGGAGGAAGCAAATACTGCAGCAGTCACTGCTGCAGTATTCTTAACATTCGGGAGAGTCCCAAAGAGCAAACCCGGCACTAGCTCTAGACATACCATCCAACTTGTAGTGCTTAGTAAAGGTATGCAGAGAAGACCAGGTAGCTGCTTCAAGAATAGAATTATTATCTAAACCCTAGAAAAAAGCACCAGAAGAAGCCACCACTCTAGTAAAATGAGCCTTGATTGAAGAAGAAAGGCTCTTGCCATGAAAGGTGTAACAAAAGGAAATATCCCTAGAAATCCAAGAAGAAATAGTTTGTTTGGATACAGCTAGACCCAAAGATCTATAATGAAAAGAAAAACAACTGATCAGATTTTTGAATAGCCTTACTCTGATCCAAATCAATTCTGAGTTGCCTATGCACATCCAGAGTATGCAGCACCCTCTCACTGTCAGACTGTGGAGAGCGGAAAAAGTAGGAAGATTAATAGACTGATTAAGGGAAAGCTTTTTAACCATCTCATGCATAAAGAGGGATTAATGCATAAGGACACCCTGTCTTCAATAAAATCAAAAAAATGGGACAAGCCATAAGGGCTTGCAACTCAGACACCTATCTGGCAGATGTTAGAGCCAACAGAACAGTCTTCCAAGAAAAATATGTTGCAAGGAAGCTGAAACAGCAGGTTCAAAAGGAGCCTCAGTCAACTTCTCCAAAGCAATATTAATTTCCCAGGGAGGTAGAACAGGCTTCCTGTAAGGTCTAAAATTAAGGATGCCTTTGAGAAAATTGTTTAACCTCACATCTAGAAGCTAAAGGGGGAGATAAAGGCAGACAAGCAAAGATGGTTGACTGGACCTTAATAGAAAAACAGGCCAAACCACCATTGAGCAAATCCCACAATAAGGAGAACCAAAGGAGCATCCACAGTAAGTGGGTTTAAATTACGATACAGCCACCAAATAAAACCCTCTTCCATTCGAATAAGTACGATTTCCTAGTAGTAGGTTTCCTGGCCTCCTGCAGGACTTGCAACACATCCTCAGAAAAAAAGGCATCTATGAGGAATCAAATTCTTATCACCCACAATGTCAGTTGAAGCATGGACAGGCAGGGATGGATGAGAGATCCCTTGTCTTGTGTGATTAGATCCACCCTGTGAGGTAACCTGTGATAACTGCACCTGGCAAGATGCAGAAGTAGAGGGAACCAGAGCTGTTGCAGCAAAAAGGGAATCAACAACAAGCTTTTGGGAGCATCCTGTTGAATTCTGAACAGAACTTTCAGAATGAGAGGAAGGAGAGGGAATGCATAAAGAAACATCCCCTTCCAAGAGAATGAGAAGGCATCCACTTTCCATACCAAAGGACCTGGGACTCTGGCACAAAAACAGATAAAGTTGTCTGTTCAGAGGGAAGGCAAAAAGATCCACTTGAGGAATACCTAATGGTAAATAATGTCCAGAAACACAACCCTGTGAAGCATCCATTCATGAGAATGAGTTAAGGACCTGCTCATAGTGTCTGCCATAATGTTCTGACCAGAAGGGATATAAACCACCTGAAGAGTCACTTGATACCAGACAGCAAGATCCCATACCAGAACTGCCAACTGGCAAAGAAGGTAGGATCTCGTTCCTCCCCGTTTGTTGATACACCACATCATTGTGGTATTGTCTGTGAAGACCTGGAGAGGTCCTGCACAGAAAAGAAGATGAAAAGCCTGAAGGGCCAGCAGAAGAGCTCTCACCTGTTTGACACTGATGTGCTCCCTCTGCTGGCAAGGTCTGTACTTATAGGGAGCCAAAAGTCACCCCCCAACCCACATCCGAAGCATCTATGAATAATTCCTGAGAAGAGGAGGATGAAAAGGGATTCATGGGTTCAGAGACAACTGCCGAATCCACAAGTGAAGTTCCTGTCTGAGACACGGAAGAGGAGGAGCTACAAAGTCTAGAGGATGTGCATACTGAAGCCACACTCACTTCAGAAACCACTGAAACTTTCTCATGTGAAGTTTGGCCAGAGGGAGCATCAGAATGGTGGATGCCATGAAACCCAGAGTTCTCAGAAATTCTCTGGTGAGCTTGAACTACAGGATGTTTACAAAACATATCAGGCACAATCTGATGAACTATTTTATTTAGGTATTTAATTGCTAACAACATAAAATATATCATCCAAATAAACTACACTAAAAGTTTGTTGGCAACAGGAAATCTTATTAAAAAATGGAATAAAATCCAATTTTCTATGGATGAAAAACTTTTAATTATAAAGATGATCCTATTACCCAAAATTCTTTATATTATTCAATCAATCTCTTTACCTCCACCTAGCTCAATAAATTAAGACACTTAATTCCATGATACATAAATTTTTATGCTTCCCTATTAGACCTAGAAAAGCCCTATCTTATCATATAAAAAACTGGGAAAATGGAGGTATAGCCATGCCTAATTTGGAAATTTACTCAGTTTCTTTGATGGCTAAATCCATTTCCCTTCTTATAGATACCAAATATACTGCTAAATGGAAAAAATATTCTAGAAATATTAGCGAGTAATACAATAAACAATAACAAATCTCAGAAATTAGCTTTACTAAATAACACTTTTATTTGGATTTTAAAAGATTACTTTTCATCCTATTCCTCTCAAAACTTTAGATCTAACTATATAACCCTTCTTCTGAGATCTTTTAGAAACTATATATATATAAATTCAGTATGTATAAGAACTGGTTATGTCTCCTATTTCCTATAGCTTATACTCAAAGTGCTATTTTCTCTTCTGATTATTAGAAAATGTATTCCTAAGTCTACCAACAAAGGCAGACTTAGCGGGATAGTTCTTCTGAAACTTAGGCACAGGAGAAACAAAAACATGTTTAAGCTTCTGTAACTTTATCCCAAAGAGATTTAAACCAGCAGCAGCATCCACAAACAAAAATTCAGAATCCAGGGGAGCATCTATCAACTTAGCTTTAATATCATCGGTAGAGACTGGAGCCTAAGTCAATAATATCTCCTCATAACTGAACCAAAAACAGCAGCCCTAGAAGTGGCATCTGCCGCACCATAACTACATTTAATAGAATGATGAATGACTTGAGAGGATGTCCCTAGCAAGGAAAGAACAGAAGTTTTACCCCCAGACTCAGGAAGATCAGAAATAAGTTCACAGGCCTTAGAAAGAAGAGCCAACACATACATAGACATATGGGTCTGATAATTAATAGCCCTAAAACCTAGGGTAGCAGAAGTGTAAACCTTCTTACCCAGCCATTCCATAGTTTTGCTATCTTTGTCAGAAAACAATAACATGGGTGAAGGAAGCAATTGAGGTGGCTTATCAGAGGCTACAGAGACCACAGAAGGGTCAGCAGCTGGACATTTATGCAAAAAAAAACAATCCTCTGGCACCCTATAAAACCTATCAGGCTTCTTGGGAATCAGGAGCATGACATGTATTGGAAAAAAACATACAGCAAAGCAGCCAAAACAGGAGGAATAGCCACAGGTTTAGGAGACTCCAACTGTAGCAATTCATAGTACCTCCTATAGACATCAGGGACCTGAGCACAATCCCACTTAAAAAAATCCATCATCCTAGAGAGTGTATCCCCAAAGGAAATGTCCTCAAAAGCAGCATCAGAGACTAATAGAGTCCTCCTTCTCTGACCCATAGTCCAAAGGAGAAGGAATCAGAGTAGAATAAGTCAGGGATTTGTCATCAGAATCTGACTCAGTCTCAGAAGAAACCTGTTCTCTAGGCCTTTTAAGAGGAGAAGAAGACCAAGGAGGAGCAGGAACTGAAACCCCTTAAGGAGGCTTTAAAGACATTAAAGCAGAAAATAGCCCCTGACTGAAAGCCTATCATTCACTTTGAGGACCCCTAGGAGCAGAAGAAACATGTTTACATTTTTGTTTCTTTTTTAAGGCAACGTCCCCTCCAAAAAACTGAGAAGACTCGGACCCAGGTTGGCAGTCAAGAATCATAGTAGGAACTTCTTCCCCATCGAAAATCTGAGGAACTTCTACCCCCTCTGAAAAAAAATCAACTGTGGCTCCCCTTGAACATCTGAGATGGATGCCTGCAAAGCCTCATTAGACATGCTACCATCCTCCAACATGGTAGAGGTAGAGGAATCTAACACAGCCAGGCGAGCCTCTGGGTTTGCAACAACCTTGGGAGAAACACATACATGGCAGAGGCTGGACAGCAGAGGATTCCAGTCTTACCTTTTTCACCTCCTTCTTCCCTAACGGCTAACCCCTGGGGTTCCATCCATTGTATCTTTAGTAAAAAGCTTATGATACTGGTTTGCAAGATACAAGGAAAGGGAAGAAAGTCTACTGCAAAGGGTTTTTGGAACAAACACTTGGCAAGCAGAACAAGATGTATGGTCAATAGATGTTCCTAGACAAAAAAAGAACTTATCATGGCAGTCTTTATGGGGAATCCGTCTCCCACACTGGCATTTATCCTTCCTGGATGACAATAACTCCAAGGAGCACAAAAAAGCAACAGAAAACAGAAAACCTCAACGAGGCACTTATCTGCACTGCAAACAGGTGTAGGTAATCACTGGGGAATGAAAATGCATTAGAATGGCAAAACTGACGCAGGTAAACAGACCTATGGTGAAAAGAAGCACTCGGACTGGCAGCAAAGAAGTTCTGTTTATGGTATGCTTGAAAGTCACCTTTATGCCCTATAGTAAGCAAAGAGCATTTGAGTGATGTTCAAGCATACCTTTAAATGCAATAGAAAGTCTTTGGTATACTATCCGGATAACGGGCTTCCACGGCAGGGAATCCCGAATGTTAAGAATACTGCAGCAGTGAATGTAAGGACATCAGAAGGAATGGGTGTAGGTTTTGGAGAATCCTTCTGTAACAATTCATAGTATTTTCTGTGGGATTGAGAAACAACACTGGCACATTCTAGCAACAGTCCCAGAGAAAGAGAATCCTCCCAAGGGAGAATGAGAAACTCCTCAGAGTCTGAATCAGAAATCGGAGGAAAGAAATACTATCCATCTCTACATCTTCTTGTTCAGATTTAGAATCTTGAATCTCTTCAGGAAAATATTTTTTTCCCACAAATTACTTTACAGAAAGTATCAATATATTGACTTAAACCCAGAGCCAGACCCAGTAAACTACTCCTATTCACAAAAAATGTGAGGAGTGATACATGCTTGGTTTACTGTTTCTTTTTGACAGGAAAAATACAACCAACTGTGTTGCTAAAGGCAGCAGCTGTTCCCAGAGATGGGGGCTGCATTCTGACATAATACTGAAACTTCCCCTGTTGCTTCTCCCAGGATCAACACAAGTGGCTCTCCTCTACCAACTGAGGGGACCCCAATAGCCGCAGAGGATGTGGCTAACCCCCAGTCCATATTGACTAAGTGCTGCACCAGAGGGATCCTGGGGAAAAAGATAAGTGGTCTGAGGTATAACACATGGCCACAGCAGAGTCACCCCACCTGTGTCTCGGGCAAACTGCTAGCCTACTGTGTGGCAAAAGCTGTTTGCTTAATGTTTTCTTTTTGCAACTGGACTGTTGGACTGGTAGTCTGTTCCATAATCGAGCCAGAAGTGATGCCTCTTTCCCCAGGGAAAACAATCAGCAATTGCTAGTAAACCCTACTAGTTCACAAAAGTTACTTTTTTGACAGAAGAAATACACAGTGAAAAACACTTTTAAGACACTATGTATGCCCCACAAAAGAAAAAAAAATTTCCAGAGAAAAAAATGTTTTCAGTTACTTTACACTCATTTTAAACTGAAAGGAAAAAATTAGTGCTCTGTTTAAGTTACAGTTTCGAGACAGTCTGTTAAAACAAAACATTCCTAGCTTTAAAATAAACTTCCTGAAGAGGAAAGTAATAAAACATCAACTAAATTAAGAAATGGAAGGTTTTCTCCACAAAGGCAACTTATCTGCCCAGCAAAGAAAAGCACAAGCTGACCATGAATTCTCAAAAGCCTCAGAGGAGCTTAATCTTCAGCGGCAGTAAAGCTCTAAAGGGCTTAGCTCCCAAATTTGTCTTTTAGTCAGCTCAGCTCCAGCTGCCTCACAGTTTGAGCATGTAAAAGGTTTTCTGAAGCTCTGGAAGCTGGATGGATGTATCCCATATAGCTAAGGCTACTGCAGTACTGATCAATATGATGAGCATGGATAAGAGTCAAAGAGCTCCGGAAGAATGCTCCTAGCAAAGCCACCCTGGATCTATAAAGGGAATCTTGTTTGCAATGCTTTGTAAAAATATGCACAAAGGACCATGTAGCTGCCTTGAGAATGCCTCTAGAGTTCACCCCTTTCCATAATGTCATCATGGAAACCAATGCTCTAGTAGAATGTACCTTGATACTGCCTGGAATTGATTTGCCATGGCAAGAATAACAAAGTAATAGATAAGGGCAACCATCTCAAAACAGACTGTTTTGGCACTGGCGGTCTCATCATAAGAAATAAATAGCTGATCTGCTTATCTAAAGGGCTTCATTCTGTGAAGATAGAACCTGAACTGCCTAGCATATCCAGAGTATGTAGAATCCTTTCTTCCTGGTTCTGAGGATCTGGAGAGACTACTGGGAGATTGATGGCTAGATTCAAAGTAAACTCTGAAATAACTTTGGACATAAATGAAGAATATGTACTTAATGTGACCCTATCTCTATAGAAGACCAGACAGGGTTTACCCACCACGAGAGCTTACAACTCAGATATTCTTCTTGCAGAGCTCAGAAAAATAAGTACAACTGTCTTCCATGTGATGAACCTTAAATCAGCCTGCTGATCCCAAGAAGGAGCCACCTGTTTTATAGGTGGTCCAAGATGGAAAACCCCCTTCAGAAATAACAAAAACAGACTGGAAAGGGGAGACTTCTTGGCAGATATGCTGAAATGGCCACTAGATGAACTTGACAGAGAAATAAGTAAGGCCAGAGGAATATTTAAGAACAAATGGTAAATAATCCCCGATATCGCCCTGGTTATTGGCTAGGTACCAACCAGAAAATATTTTCCACTTGCCATTATAAGATTGCCAAGATAACATAAGTAGGCAGCTGCACGTCATTATGAAAGGGTTGCCTAAAAGGTATCAAAATTGAATCATCCATACAGTTTGTTGAAATTATTTTAAGATTTGGGTGTATCAAGCTCCCTTTGTCTTGTGAGAGTAGACTCAATCTGCTTGGGGTAATTACCCTTTGACATTTCTGTCAGAAGGGAAAACCAATGTTGCCTGGGCCAAAAGGAAGTCATCACAATGATTTTTGGAGAGTCCCTCTAAATCTTCAGAATCACCCTGGAAAACAGTAGAAAGTTGGAATGCATAAAGGAACATCTCTGACAATGAGAATGCATTTGTTTTCCAGGCCTTCCTGCAAGCAGTCCTGGTGCAGAATTTAATAAATGTGAAAACAATCCCAGAGAACCAGCAGCAGCACCAACCATTCACCAAAAACTATAACAAGATACTATTAATGTAGTCAAACACTTTCACCTACATAAAAGACCTCTTCAGAACCATTCTGCAAATTCTGAACTGTAGTCAATTGTGTTTTGAAATGCTGAAGAGTTAAAACTTTATGCTGAGCTGCTATGTTGGTTACCCGTTTGCTAAAACTGATCTGACCAAAGAAGTAAATTATGTATTAGATGTACTAATATTACATACACTGATGTCAGACACTTACTTTCATCTCATTGCATGAACCAGGTTTTAAAAATGTTTGACTTTCACATATCACACAAAGGCTGTAATTATAAATTAAATCATGCTTTTATCAAACTAAACTTGCCACATGAATATATAACTCTAATGACTGTCTTAAACACTATCAGACATATACAAATTTTCAGCTTAAAATTAAATGACAAAGCGTAAGTAACTGACTTAAGTTCAATAATTCACATTTCTTAGCTGCCTCACTTACAATGTGTGCAGGTTTTCCTTGCCTTTGCCTCCAACCTTACTTACCCTTGCCTTTCTGGTGTTGCAACGGGCTGAGTCTTTTCTATTTGAAAATCTGTGGAGTTTCTTTCTTAAATGAGACCTGGCCTAGGTATCATGTTCCCACATGTTAAATTCTCTTGATCAGGCCCTTGCCTGGGCATTGGGCTCCCACACTGTATTTCATTCAGAACTCTGAAAAAACAGTCCATACATACTTCTCTTTCAGGTACAAACATCTTTCACAGACCAGCAACTACAAGATTTAGTTAGAAAAAGTATTCAGGCTGTTTTAACACAAAAAACACCTCCACCACATTTAATTGCTATTCCCTTTTAAACATTAGATGGTTTGTAACTGCTGCATTCCACTCTTGACAAAAAACTGCCAGAATTATTTTAAATAACTTTATTAAATTATCACTTAAGAAATAAGCAAACATACGTTAACAGTAAAAAAAACTGCATTAACATTTTCCCATATGCATACATTACACATTGCATCCTCTTTTTTGTACTTATCATTAGTCTAACATTACATAAATTGCTGATTTCCTGCATTCCCTAAAACGTCACTCTTTGTTATCTTCCTGAGCATTATTCTGCATGTATTATTCCCACAATTGCCATTTATTTCTCCTTACCTTTTCTAAAGATCCATCTTCCAGTTTTTTAGCCCTTTTATAATATTCATAGGTTCATAGGTGTGTACGACGCTAATGGCCCTGGAGCCTTTACAAGCCTAGCCCATAGGATTACCCTGGCATTGTGACAGCCAACCTTAGTTCCCAGTGCCTCTGTCGAGAAGAGCCAATGGAGTGATCCCCGGCGTGAATTTTCTATTTCCCATCCACTCATCAAGATTTCTCTTGAAGAGGACTACTGAGGTGCTCTGCTTGACATGTATGGGAAGTCTATTCCATAGCATGGGTAGTCTCTGGGTTATGAACCTGTCTCTCCAGCATGTTCTGTTGATTGTGGTAATGAGGTTGAGGTCTCTGGAGCGTGTGGTGAGGAGGGATTGGGATTTCTTTAGATGTAGCATTTCTAACAAAGCTGGGTAAGACAAGCAGAGATCGCCTCTAAGTAGGCAATATGAGACAGAGAATAGTTGGAGTTTTCTGAGTCTGTCTATATAGGGCAAGTGTTTAAGGCCTAGGATCCTCTTTGTGAGGTACTTTTGCAGCCTCTCCAGTTGTTGAAGGTGTCTAGCGAGGTACATGCCAAATGGGGCATTGTACTTGATGACTGGCCAAATGAGGGAAAAGTAGAGGGAGACAATGACCTCTTTCTTCCTGGATGCAAAACCCTTAGTAATGAGATGTGCCACATAGGACTATCTGACCACAGTGGCAACGTGGTGGTCAAAAGAGAGGTTGCTGTCAACCTGTGTTCCCAGATCTCTTATAACACCTTCTGTGTTCAGTGGGCTACCATCGGTGAGGTAATTCAAGGGAAACAGGTTTTTCCCAAAGGGGATGAAGACTTTTTTTGGCATTGAGCTTAAGGCCATGGTTCTGACACCAGTCATTAGTCTCATTGAGGCCTTTCTGCAGGATGTCAACATCACTTGGGGAATTAATAATAGCTCCCAACTTGCAATCATCTGCAAACTTTATCAAGCAGAGTTCCTTCGTGTTGGCCTGGACTTCAGAGAAGTAGATACCAAACAGGAAAGGACCCTGGACCGAACCCTGTGGGACTCCACTCGTGACTGGTTGGCAGTCTGACTTGGAGTCAGCTACTTTCGCACTGTGGGTTCTATCTGTGAACTAGTTTGCAACACACCTAGTGATATAGGGGTTGATGCCTAGCTTAGTAAGTTTTTCTATGATTCCTGAGTGGGGAATGGTATCAAAGGCCGTGGCCAGATCAAGATAGACTGTATGAACCACCTTACCTTCATCCACAGCTCTGGTGACTGACTTAAAGAAGTCGACCAAGTCATGCAGGCATGATCTACCCTTCACAAAACCAAACTGTGTAGGATCCAGAGTTTGGAGATTCCCTATATTCTTTGTTTATTAGGTCCATGAGGATGTGTTCCATAGCTTTGCATATCAGACTTGTCAGGCTAATGAGGCGATAGCTCCCAAGGTCTGTAGTCGCTCCTCCTTTGTGGAGAGGGATGACTGTAGCAGTGTGCCATTGAGTAGGGACAAAGCCTTAGGTGAGGCTGTGATTGAACAGGGCACACAGGTGAGGTGCCAGTTCACTCTATAGTTCATGCAGAACACAGCCATGGATACTGTCAGGTCCCATAGAAGCTGTATTTTTGGCCTTGGACAGTGCTGTTTTAACCTGTGCAGCAGTAATACTGGGTGCCTGGCAATCTACTGGTATTGTGATTGGTCCTTTGCGGGGGAAGAGAGGGGTAAAGTTAGCACTGAATCTGTCCGCCAGAATATTTGTAATATCTGCTGGCTCGGTATAGGAGGTACCATTGTACAGTAGCTCAGATTAAATCTGGGTATTGCCATGGAGATTCTTTACATAACTATAGAAGGCCTTGCAGTTGTCTTTACTATCTGCTGAAATTCTGTTTTCATAGCTAGCTTTAGAGGATTTGATGAGGGATCTCAACCTTTTGTTGAGGCTGATAAGGGAGTTTTTCCAGTCTTGGGACTCGACCTTATTCCGCATCAGCTTCCTCCTTCTGTTGTAGAGTTTGTTTATGGCAGGGGACCACCAGACTGGCTTCCTTTTTTTTTTTGAGGAGAGCATCTTAGTTCTATTGGGTATGGCGAGATCCATGCATTTGTGTATGTGTTCGTACAGTGCATTGGTATATGATTCGGCGGTCACGCAACTATTCTCCATTTGCATGGGTGCCATGAAGTTAGCCACCCTTAGGAGCCCAAAGTTAGCTTTGGAGAAGTTTTCCACAGTGGTTACCTTTGCTGAGGGGGTGGGGGGTGGGGGTAGCAGTTTCATATCACTATGTTAGAACATTTATTAGTACTTGACACTCAACTACTTTTTTCACGTCTACCTGTAATTCTTCTAAACTTGGTTTAAAAAGAATTATTTCACTTATTTCAAGTAGGACCTGGTTTCCGTTTCCTGCCTTTGATTAGGTATAACAAAGAGAAGATCAGGAATTTTTATGTGGCGCAGCTTAACAAGCAGAAGTTAAATTCCTCTTTGACAGGGTACTCCCCTACCCTCACTTCAAGCCACTGCCTATTCAGGTACAACTTTAGCATACTCATTGAACAGCTTGGATTTTGTGATGGTCCTGTATGTGCCAAACAAAAAAATAATATATATAAATATATATATATAATAATTATTCAGCATGTTCAACACACAGCCAGGAATTGTCGGCCTGGAGGTGTAGTTAGGGCAGACTTTGCTACTGCGCATCCTGCGAGATACTTCTCTAATATAACGGGCATACTCATCATTGTTAATCCAATTGTCACAAATAAAGTTACAAGGTAAATGTAAATGCTATTTTTAATACAAAGCTTTACTTCAAGCATCCAGGCTAGTAAATGAAACAAAACAAATCTTTCTTTCTGGCACAAAATTACATTTTTAACACACAATGAACTTCTAAGCACATATACTATTGACACAAAATCAATCAAGCTCTCCCTCTGGATGAGTGACTCAAAGCTTTGGCATTTCAGTAACTTCTGTAAGCAGAAGTGTTCCCTCATTCTCTCTTTCTTTGTGGAGTGTATTCCCCATTTAATGTACACTGCGCAGCTTAAATTCCCTTTAGCTTGAAAGTGTAACAGTGTAAAAACAAATTATTCCCAAGCTCTCTACCACTGTAGTGACAAGAAACCCTCTGAAGACACACCTTATGGAACTTCACACAAATGACGTGCATTTTTTTTCTCATTTCATCATTTTCACTTTGCTAACTAAACCATATTTTACAACTATCTGACTTTCACAAAACAAAGATTGCATTTATAAATTATATCATACCTTTACTTAAATAAACTTGTTCATAGGTAGGTACTAGGCTATTGGCCCTAGGGGCTATACAAGACTAGCCAAAAAGGTACCCTGACTTTCTCCACCAAAGAAAATTATTTTCCTGTGCCCCTGTCGAGCAGAGCCACAGAGGTGATCCCCGGGGTGAATTTCCTATTTCGCATCCAATCATCAAGATTTTTCCTGAAGAGTGCTAATGAGGAGCTTTGTTTGACATACATAGGTAGTTTGTTCCAGAGTATGGGAAGTCTCTGGGACAGGAATCTATCCCTCTAGCATGTTCTGTTTATTGTGGTGACATGTTTTAGGTCTCTAGAGCGTGTAGCTCAGAGGGACTGGGATTTCTTTAAGTGGAGCATGTCCACCAGCTCTGGGTTTGACATAGCTTTGTATGTTAGGCAGAGATCACCTCTGAGCAGACAATATGTGACGGAGTAAAGCTGTTTTTTTTGAGACAATATGGATAGGACATCTGTTTGAGGCCAGTAATCCTCTTTGTGAGATATTTCTGCGGCCTTTCCAATAGTTGTAGATGTTTTGTGAGGTACATACCAAAAGGGGTGTTGTACTCTATAATGGGTCTAATGAATGACCTCTTTTTTTCCTGAATGAGAAACCTTTTATGTTGAGGTGTGCCACGTAAAAGGATTTCCTGACTACTGTGGCAATGTGATTATCAAAGGAGAGACTACTGTCCACCTATGTCCCAAGGTCTCTTATTTATTTTATTTATTTATTTTATTTTATTTTACATTTGTTGACTGGGCTAGTCTAACTGGATACATGTCCATTTTCAGTAGAGGCCCGGGGAGAAAAGCTCCAGGAAAACATACAAAATGAATAGAGGATATAACAGAAACAATGTCAGCAGTAATTGTTACATAAAAACATTATCTTACTTATCACACTTTCAGTGTTAAGTAGACTACCACCTATGTGGTAGCTCATGGGTACAGAGTTTTTACCAAAGGGTATGACAATGCACTTTTTGGCATTGAGCTTGAGACCATGGCTTTGACACCAGGCATCTGCCTCAGTGAGGCCCTTTTGTAGGATGTCCACATCGTTAGAAGTTTAAATTATGGCTCCCAGTTTGCAGTCATCTGCGAACTTCATTAGCCAAAGACCTTCTGTGTTAGCCTGTACTTCAGAAAAGTAAATACCAAACAGGAAAGGATCCAGGACTGAACCCTGTGGTACTCCACTTGTCACTGGTCGGAAGTCTGATTTGGAGTCTGTTACTTTCACAGTGTGGGTTCTGTCAGTGAGGCAGCTGACAACCCATCTTGTGACATAGGGAATTATACGTAGTTTAGTGAGTTTATCTATAACTTCAGAGTGGGGGATGGTGTCAAAAGCCTTGGCGAGATCTAGATAGGCTGTGAGAACCACCTTACCCTCGTCTATGGCTTTGGTGACTGCGTCAAAGAAGTCAATCAGGTTTAGGTGACATGATCTGCCTTTTACAAACCCGAACTGGGTGGGGTCCATTGTTTGGAGATTACCAATGTCTTTGTTTATAGGTTCCACGATGATACGTTCCATGGCCTTGCAGACTAGGCTCATTGGGCTAATGGGGCAGTAGTTCCCTGGGTCCGTGGTGGCTCCCCCTTTGTGGAGTGGGATAACTGTCACTGTGCGCCATTCAGTGGGCACAAAGCCTGAGGTGAGGCTATGATTGAACAAGGTGCTTAGATGGGGTGCCAGTTCAATCTGTAGTTCATGTAGAATGCAGCCTGGGATGTTGTCAGGTCCCATGGATGCTGTGTTCTTGGCTTTGGAGAGTGTGTTTTTTACCTGTGCAGTCGTGATTACAGGAACTTTGCATTCTTCCAGTATAGAGATGGTCCCTTTAGGGGGTGGGGGGAGTAAAGTTAGCACTGAACCTGTCAGGATGTTGGCAATATCAGTTGGTTCTGTATCTTCAGTGTCATTGTGCTGTAACTCAGAGCAAATCTGAGGGTTGCCATTGAGATTCTTGACATAGCTATAGAATGTTTTGTGGTTGTCCCTAGAATCAGTGGCGATTTTGTTTTCTTAGCTAGCTTTGGAGAATCTTATAAGGAGTCTCAGTTTCTTACTGAGGCTAACCAGGGAACTCCTCCACTCATGGGATTTTACTCTCTTTTGCAACAGTTTCTTCCTTCTGTTGTAGAGTTTGTTTATGGCGGGGGACCACCAGATTGGCTTCCTTTTTTTTTTGGAGGATAGCGTCAGGGTTCTGTTTGGGATAGCATGATCCATGCACTCGTGCAAGTGCTTATAGAGTGCATTTGTGTAGGATTCAACAGTCGTAACTGTATTGTCCATCTACATGGGTGTCATGAAGTTCGTCACTTCTGTCTTAAGAAGCATGAAGTTGGCTTTGGAGAAATTTTTTACCATGGTTTCCTTAATGGGGGGTGGGTCAGGATGTGGATATCTAGGATGATTAGCTTATGGTCAGATCTGACCAACGAGGAGTTGACTTCAGGTGTGGAACACCGGTCACTCATGTTGGTAATGATTAGGTCTAGGATATTGCTGCCCTTGGTGGGGTTGTGGATAAGCTGATCCAGGGCATTGGTATTTATGAATTCCAGAAAGCGTTGAGTGAAGGAGTTGGTACATGAGTAGTTTTCCCAGTTAATGGAGGAGTAGTTGAAATCACCCATTATTAGGGTGCTTGGTTGAACCCTAATATTTTCCAGTATATCAAAAAAGAAGACTGGGAATCCTGGGGTATGGTGGGGGATCTGTAGCAAGCTACAATTTGGATTGCAGTTTTGCCCAGAGTTAGTTGCACTTGGATACCTTCGGATGCATTATGCTGAGCAACTAGGCTTGAGGTGTGGATATCCTTAATGAATATAGACACACCACCGCCTTTGGTGTTCCAGTCCAGGTTAGATGGCCGAAAAGTGTGGTATGAGTTATAGCCTGTTAATGCAGGGGTGCTCTTTGAACCAGGTCTCAGTCACTGCACTGATATCGATATTCTCCATTTTAAGGAGTGCCTTGAGGGAGTGCATTCTGAGATTTAGGCATTACCCTCGGCTTTTGCTTGCCTGCTCTTGTTACGGTGGGGAATTTGTCATTTGAACCTTGCCTAAAAAGGCACTATAGGGGCGGCAAGAACTGTTATGGCAGAAGTATAGAACCTGGAATTTGGCAAGCCACAGCTGTTAGTTTCCAGAATCATACTGAAAAAAAAAACATGCAAGAAAATTAACTCCCTACTTTTCTGGGCCAGATGACTGTCAGTCTACCTGGTATGCCCAGAAAGAGCAGTGGCACAAATTAGCAAAACATGGCCATAACGTCTCCTCAGGAATGACCTGAGTATTATGAAATGTAAAGAGGTTGCGTAATATATACATTTATTTAAGATAATATAAGAATATTGGAAAAAGAAGTCACAGAGCAGCATATCTATAGAAGGGCTGTGACACCCCCCCCCCCCCCCCCACAAGTGTTGCAAGTCATAAAAAGTTGTTAAAGACTATGGCCAGGGGATGGGGGAATGACAGTCCACTTGCTGGAAACGGACATTACTTACATTAAGCAAAAGAAACATAATATTTTCATTTGATTTTCTAGCACTGTATGAACAATATACGTAGTTTTAAATGTTTACCGTTCTAATTTTCCAAACTATCTTCTCAGAACAAACTAGCTGGTTGCCCGGGAGTATGAGCAATAAAGTCGCGTGGGATGAACTCTTAGACGCGTCTGAATGTGTGCGTGTATTGTAAATATATTAATACCGACACAATAAAGCCGCAGTAATTCCACTTTCCGACGTTAGTTTAGAGCGGCTTTTTCATTATTCAAATAAAAAGCTTTAAATTAAAGCAGCTTACCTGTACAAAATGAAGGAAACGTACATGGGGCTGACTTTTTTAACCGGGTAAAAACGCTGATCTTAGTTCAAGAAAAGAATCCCGCAATGAACCATTCCCCAGAATCACACTTTTAACCAAACAATTCCGTTGTCATGGAGATGTCAACTTCCTGATAAGCTTGCATGTTTCTAACGTCGTCGGCGTTCTTGTATTCCATACACGGTGCGTGTGGTATGGAAGCTACAGGTTTAATATTTAGCAATTCATAATCTTTTAAGGTTGCCTTGATCTGACAATTTCTCTTCTACGGCAAATTTATAAAAAAAGGGTGTATAGCACTGTAGCCGTTTACTTAAGTGACAAGATCCTTTGCTTCCCAGTAGTTGAGTGACAAGATCGTTATCTCACAACTGTTCTTGATTTTTAGGTACGTCCCTGAGTTTGGCAGAAAAATTTGCTTTGCCCCTGTTAATCCCTCTTAAAGCTGCTGTGTTTTTTTTTAGGAGAACGGATAGTGAATTACACTTAATACGTAATGACAATAATTCGACCTAAAGACTTACTATTTCAGACGTCAATAGACGTCATCTTAGCTTCATATGTTTTTCGGGATTTTGGTTGTTATTAAGCTAACGATGACTAGGGCCCTTACAAGCATGCCTCTCAAGTGTACCTCATTATGAGGAACGTACCTCATTTGGGGTCTTAAAAAGTTCATGTTCCTCGAAGTTCCACATTGAAACAGTCTGCAACACATTCAGATTTTGGGAATTTGTTAAGTGAAATCTATGGCAAATAGAAATAAATCATATTAATTCATTAAAAGATCTTCTTTGTAAGTAAAACCAGCATATTTTAACCATCCAATGACCTTCCTAGCTGAAGTTGTTAGTAAGCCATTAGTATGTGTTCCACATTTTGCCTATTTGTTCCACATTATGAGGGCTAGTGTTCCTCATTTTGGAGCTAGAAGGTTGAGAGCTATGCTTACAAGCTTAGTCGCACACCCAAACCCGTTTGGATTCCGAGTATCGTGGATATTTATAGGGAGGTAACTAAAGGATTGAGGGGTTGTTAATTAGAATAATAATATTTTTATTGACTTCATTTATACATAAGCTATATAGAGGCCAGTCCAAGAGTAAATTTAATGTTAAGTTGTCATTCTCGCCTTCATTCTTGCTGGATGGGTTCGGAGCTGATCCTCGGCTCTGACTCGGCCTATACTATAGCTCGAGAACTATTTTTACCGGCTCGAGGCAGCCCTATATCCCACAATACCATGCGCTAACTCCCCAGATCTCGTTTGCCGCTTCGCTGTGAGGTTGCCTTTTTTTACCGGCTCAGGTCAGTAAAGAAATGTTTTCAGTAAGTCTTCGAATTTGAGATAGTTTATAGTTTAGCCCCTTACATTAGTTCCCTATCGATTTAGTTTTACTTATTAGTGATATTTCGTTAAGCCCTACCCACCCCTTTAGCTAATTTTATAATCGGGCCTACGGGCTTTAGTTTTTGTTTACCCCCCCCCCGTATATTGTGTGTGTGTGTGTGTTGTGGTCTTAGTCAGCCCCCTTAACTCCCCCTTGGGTGTAAGCGAGTGAGTGTGTGTGTGCTGACTGTATTACTGTCCTTAGGGCAATGTCCAAAGACGCTAAGGTCTCGGGATTCAAAAAGTGTGACTCGTGCTGTCAGAAAATGTCTCTGACAGACGGTCACACTTCTTGCGTCTACTGTTTGGGGCCTTTGCACCTGCAGGACTCTTGTTCCGTCTGTCACGGATTTAGTTCAAGAGTCCTGCAGGAGCGTCGTAATAAACTTATTTTGAGGGGCTTATTGAAGCCCGATGACTCCCCGTCCAAGTCTGGCTCGGGGAAGTCATCTAAGCCCGCCAACCCCTAGGCTCCAGTTTCTGAGTCGAGGGCTGACGAATCTGAGATTGCTCCGACATCGGCTCCAGTCGGAGCCGATATGAGCAAGAATGTATCCACTCCAAAACCTGTATCGGAGCCGACTTCAGCACGCAAGCGCTCTAGATCTCCCTCACTAGAGTCCGTCCGATCGGCTCCAAGATCGCCCCTTCTATCGGTGCGGAGTCATAGGACTCATTCCTCCAGGTCGTCTAGGCTTTCCGACCACGATATTGAGAGGGTGGTCAGTAGACTCATAAAATCTCAGGCACTGGCCCAAATGCTTCAAAGCCCGTCTCACCAGACTGTGGCTCCCTCGGTACTGTCTTCGATTCCTCCTCCGACTCTCCAGTCGAGTTCGGAGCCGGAGTTTGTCGGAACTGTAACCTTGCCCACGTCGGAGCCGATACTTCCATCTTCGGCTCCGGCATCGTTGGCTCCTACCTCTTCATTGGTACCATCCGTGGAGAGGTCCGGGCGCCGAGACTCCATTGTCGGCTCCGTTGGGGCGAGTGGCATCGGACCCTTGTCCGACCCCGCTCTCCCTCTCAGAGCGTCGGCTCTGGTTAGTTCGGCCCGACATCATTTTCGGAGCCTTCTCTGTTGGTGCCGTGGGTGGTTCGGGTGTCTTCGGAGCCGGGACTGTCTTCGGTGCCTGATAGGGGGGCTTTGGAGGTGATGAGGAGCGTTCTGGATCCAGTGTCCGCTCCAAGGTTGGGTTCTTCAGCTCCTCCCTCTACAGTGCCTGTTACGGTCTCTAGCCATCCTCCTGCAACTGATAGCAGAGATCCAAAGTGCAGGGTACCCACTTTGGGTGTCTCTTCCTCCTCCGAGGCCTCCCCTGAAGCTTCAGGGGAACCCCCTAGGAAAAAAAGTGCAAGAGGAAGCACGTAGACTCCCCTGAGTCTCTCACTTCGGACACCGACTTGGATGAGTCGGAGGGTTCCCCGAGATCCCCCTCTGAGGATGTCTCCTTTTCAGACATCCTAGAGATCCTGAAAAAGAGGAGGAATTGGTCCACCCTAAAACCCTCCGAGGACGAGTCGGTTTACCTTGACGCTTTTGGGTCTCGCCCTTCCACCTCCTGGGTGTCTCCTCCCTTCGACGCACTGATGGAAGTAGTGGCCAGAAAGGCATGGGCAGCTCCTGACTCAATGGAACCTACCCCTAGGAGACTCTCTAAATTTATTTCTGCTCTGGAGGACAAACCATTTCTAACCAAAGGTGTCTCGGTAGATGCTATGGTGGTAGCAGCTGCCACTAAAAAGGAATTAGCTGATTCTTCTGTACCTGTCCTCCTAACAAAGAGTCTAGGACCATGGACAGGTACGGCAAGCGGACATTTGCTTCAGCGACCTTTGCCATGCGATCGCTGAACTATTTATGTCATTTCACCCGTCTTCAGAGAGATTTGCTCAAAGAACTGGGTGAAACCATACAGGATCCTTCTGCTGTGGGGTATCAGGACAAGATTAACTCCCAGCTGGCTACCCTGAATTCCATTACCAACTCCTCCATGCGGCTTATATCCTGTGCAGCCGATGGAGCGAGTAGGGCCGCAGGCACAGGTGTTGCGTTGAGACGTCACGCCTGGATGCGACTCTGTAATTTTGCTGATCCCTTCAAGGCGTCCTTCACCAACACCCCCTTTGATGGTTCAGAGTTGTTTGGACCTCAGGTGAAGAATACCCTCACCAGGTGCGAGCAAGGATGGTAAGACTCTCTCTGCCATGGGAGTCCACTTTTCCACACCATCTAGACCTTACCCTAAAGGTCAGAAGGGTGGAAAGATGTGGTTCCGCAAACCACAGGGAGTCGCTCCAGTCGCACGTGGTGAACTTCCCCCCAGAGGCAGAGGGGGGTATAATAATAGTAGACGTCGCCCCAGGGGAAGAGGGGGTCCACAGAACCAGGGTTCCAGGGAATCCTTCCCTGACCAACCCTTTCAGCATCCCTGAGACGCTACCTGACTGTCCACCTTCGGAGGCAGTTGGGGGAAGATTATCTCTGTACCCGGAAGCCTGGCAATCCCTTTCTCAGGACAATTGGGTACAGTTGATTATATCCGAGGGTTACAAAATCCCCTTCATCTCCCCTCCGATCCAATCGCCAAGACCCCTCCCAAATGTACCACCTGGACAAATGGGTCAGGCACAGCTAGAAATAAAAAAGCTGTTAGAAAAAAGAGTCATCCAGGCAGTCCCAGCAGACCAGCTAGGATCCGGAATCTACTCCAGGTTCTTTTTGGTGCCAAAAAAGACAGGAGACTGGAGACCCATTTTGGACCTCAGCAGACTGAACAAGTCTGTGCAGAAGACAAAATTTCGGATGGTAACACTGCAGTCCATTCTACCCTTTTTGGGCAGAGACAACTGGATGTGCTCGTTAGACCTTCAGGACACGTACTGTCATATAAAGATACACAGGCGCTCCAGAAGGTTTCTCCGCTTCCGGCTGGGAGCCAGTCATTACCAATTCAGAGCCCTGCCCTTTGGTCTCACCACAGCCCCCCGGGTGTTTACCAAATGCTTGGCAGTGGTCACAGCTCATCTGAGACAAAAAGGATTCCAGGTGTTTCCATATTTAGGCGACTGGCTCATTACTGCTACCACCAAACAGCATCTTATAATAGCCAGGGATTACACCATTCACATTTGCAACAAACTAGGTATTTCCATAAATTTTGCAAAATCCTCTTTGTCGCCTTGTCAATCTATAAACTTTATAGGCGACGTACTAAACACCAGAGAAATGTCTGCAACATTACCACCTCAAAGAGTGACAGACATATGGCGGAATGTTCAGTTACTGTTTCAGTCCAACAGAATTCAAGTCAAGTTAGCACTGAAAACGTTAGGCCTCATGGCAGCGGCGATCCTTCTCCTTCCTTCTCCTTCCTTTAGCTCGCTTCCACATGAGAATTCTCCAGTGGATGCTTTTTTCTCAGTGGTCCTTTCAACAGCTCCCAATGACTCACAACATCTTGATAACCCCATCTTGCAAGAGACACCTCTCCTGGTGGATGGTCTCCCCTCAACTTCTTCAGGGCAGACCCTTTGTTCTCCCCCCTCCAGTTGCCACGGTGACAACGGATGCCTCCCTGATCGGGTGGGGGGCATTATCAGGGCAGGACTGTCCAGGGCATATGGCAACAATTAGAATGCCACCTGCACATAAATGTCCTGGAGATGAGAGCAGTGCTTTTATCGTTGCAAGCCCTTCAGGACACTCTTCCCACCGGGACTATAGCAATTCAAACAGACAATATGTCTGTAGTGTGGTACATAAACAAGCAGGGCGGAACAAAGTCCTACCCCCTATGTCGAGAAGCACTCAGACTTTGGCAGTGGGCAATCTCCTCTCAACGGTTTATGATAGCAATGCACATCCCCGGGAGGTCCAATGTCATTGCGGACAGACTGAGCAGAACAATTCTCATGCCTCACGAGTGGTCTCTAAATCTAGCGGTAGCAGAGAGAATTTTTCAGAAGTGGGGCCAGCCTTGCTGTGACCTTTTCGCAACCCCTCAAAACAGCAAGTGCCTCAACTTCTTCACACTCTTCCCTCTACCAGGCCATCCCCCCAGAGACGCTCTAGTCCACGATTGGCCTCGGGGTCTTCTATACGCATTCCCCCCTTCCCGCTGATTCTGCAATTAATTCAGAAAGCAACCGCATTGAGATCCAAAATGATCCTCATTGCCCCTTATTGGCCTCGACAAGTATGGTTTCCGTTCCTGCACCGTCATCTACTGGAATAGCCCTGGCATCTGGAACCCCTTCCAGACCTTTTGACCCATCTAACGGGGAAGCTGCACCAGTCTCTTCGTTCCCTTAACCTCACAGCTTGGTTGCGCCACTTCCAACCATAGCCAGGCTTCCCTTCATTTCTCTTCCTGTCCGTGATATAATTCTTGCTTCCCATAAGTCCAATACTAGGAAGACTTATGCGAGCAAATGGAAGCGTTTTTCATTGTGGGCAGAAGCTAGGTCCATGGATCCCTTTAATGCTCCAATTCATAAAGTTCTAGATTTTCTGGCCGAGCTTTTTCATTCAGGATCATCGTCGGCCACTATCAGACTACAACTGGCGGCCATTGCCAATTTTCATGTGGGGCTATCGGAAACAAATATTATGTCCCACAAACTCTGTAAAGCTTTCCTCAAGGGCGTATTTTTGCTCAGACCTCCCATTAAGCATCCTCCTCCACAATGGGATTTAAATTTAGTTCTAACATCATTAATTCTCCCTCCCTTTGAACCTGCAGCTTCTTGCTCATTCAAACTTCTCTCTTGGAAAACTCTTTTTGGTGGCTATAACATCTGCCAGAAGGCTATCTGAACTCCAGGCATTGTCTGTCCGTCCCCCTTATTTGGTTTTTCATAAAGACAGGGTAACTCTCAGAACGAATCCTTCCTTTCTACCGAAAGTTTCTTCTGAATCAAATCTGAACCACACTATTGACTTGCCTGTGTTCTTCCCAGATTATTCAAACAGGGCTGAACAGAAATTACATTCCTTGGATGTTCGCCAGCTGCAGTATTACCTAGACAGGACAAAACAATTCAGAAAGTCAGACCAGCTCTTTCTCTCTTATGCTGAAGGAAAGAAAGGACTTCCAGTATCAAAAGTAACTCTTTCCAGATGGTTGACATCCATCATTACCTTTGTCTACCAGTTGAGACACAAACAACTCCCATCTAGACCTAAGGCTCATTCAACTAGGGCACTATCAACATCAACAGCCTTTCAAACAAGGTTACCGTTAGATGCCATATGTGCAGCTTCTCAACATACCTTTATTACCCATTATAAGCTTGATATAGCCTCCAGAAATAGAGCTGACTTTGGTTCCACCGTACTCAGGAGTCTGTTCCGTTGAGCCACCCAGTACCAAGGTGCTAGGGACGCTGTACCATCCAGCAAGAATGAAGGCGAGAATGACAACTTAACATTAAGAAGTTATGTACTTACCATAATGTTCCATGTTAGTTGTCTTCTTCTCGCCTTCTTTCTTGCGTCCCTCCCTCCTGCCCCCTAGCCTGGACAGACTTGAAGGTCTCTGAGTCCTTCTCTTTCATGTTATACAGTCCTTTACGGTTACCCCGTATCATTAATGTTATCAGCAGGGAGACCGTATTTGGTAATGATAATAATAATAATAAATGTATACTATGTGTTAGCTGCCAATGAGATCTGGGGAGTTAGCGCATGGTATTGTGGGATATAGGGCTGCCTCAAGCCGGTAGAAATAGCTCTCGAGCTATAGTATAGGCCGAGTCGGAGCCGAAGATCGGCTCTGAACCCATCCAGCAAGAAAGAAGGCGAGAAGAAGACAACTAACATGGAACGTTATGGTAAGTACATAACTTCTTATTATTTCCCATCCAGTTATCAGGTTTGATTTGAAAAGGGTCAGGGATGAACTTTTGCATGAATGGGAGCCCTATTCTATAGCGCCAGGATCCCTTGAGACACATACCGGACTCTCCAGATCATTCTGTTTATGACACATACGGAGTTCAGATCCCTGAATCTTGGTGTTTTGGTGCTGTTTATTTTGTGCATACCGCCCACCTAGACCTGGCAGGTATTCAACACAATATCCCACTCGGGTGTTGTAGACAAACCTCACCGAACTAGGCATAAATCTACACAACTGTGTGGATTGCCAGCTGGCCTCACAGATAGGATCAAAGATGTCAGTATTTGTGAGACCACCTTTAGCAAAGGCACCCGGTGGAGTACCACAGGGCTGTATACTGGGCCCATTTGTGTTTGTCATCTACTTCTCTGAGCTCAAAGCTAAAGTCATGGGCCTTGGCTCACCAAGTTTGCAGACAACTGAAAACTTAGAGCTATCATAAATTCACCAGTGATACTAACATCCTGCAAGAGTATCTAGCACTGACAAATGACTGCTGCCAAAGCCACTGATTAAAACTCAGTGCAAAGAAGTGCATTATAGTGTCTTTTGGAAAAATGTCTACCAAGGCCCATTTATGAGCTACACATAGTAACACAGTATCCAGTGCCTCTACTGCTAAGCCCTTAAGGCAGACCAGCACACAGCTAAATTTCCTGGTTGTTGGTGATTTTGTAGTGAAACACACTGATGTCCGCTCACCAGACTGAGTAAGGATTGAGTCACGGTTAACTGCCTTTCCAGGCAAGGATCTGTCCAGTCACACAGGCACTCAGGTCATTGAATCACAGGTACCAGTATGACTCTGTCATAGTCCATGTGGGTGTTAATGACCTGAGATGTACCTCCCTTTACTATATGAAGCGAGACATGATCAAGCTTGATGATTATGTGTCTCAGGCAGGTATGAGCTTAGCACTGAGCAGCATACTACCTTCTCGAAGGATGATGCCACATTACTAACAAAAAATGATTGATGTTATTTGGCTCAGCTTCTGCTGTCAGTCCAAGGGGGTACAATATTTGACGACCTGGGAGGATATGGTTGACAGACCATGCTGCTTTGGCTTTCAGATATTGACAAAGGCCTCTTCCACACCATAGTGCCTTTTTAAGGAATGCCAAACTGATAAACCTACTGACTTAACTGAACCTATGAAGGAATATCTGAAGATGGTACTGTTCAATGTTAGCAGTCTTAACAAGAAACTCCAAACCCTGCAAGCCTCCCTCTTCCTAGAGAGTGTAGACACCTGTGTAGTAACAGTGACATGGTTTACAGTTGCGGAGACTACCCCAACAATGCAAGATTATAATGCCTTTCACATGTTTAGACCAGCAAGTGCACAGGAGTGAACTAAACGTGGAGGAGTCTCAGTCAATATTAAAACCAACCTCACATCCGAACTAGCTAAAGCATATGATCCACTGGATATCATACATGTGCAACTCACCATAAACAGAATCTCATACCATATCCTTGCAACCTATAGATCCCTTGCCATGTCCCAGGAAACCCATACTACCTATCACAATGTACTAGAGTCTCTCACTGTTCAACCCAATATAATATTCATGGGGGATCTCAATTACCTCTCTATAGACTGGGAATCCTACACCACTTGTAATGCACAAGCCCAGCAATTCCTAAACGTTGTTAATACCAACATCCTGGAACAGTTGGTCCATTCTCCTACCAGGGGTACAAACATCCTTGACCTTGTACTCACGAACATTGGGGGGGGGGTGATGTTCCTCACTCAATGTAATGTCTTTGCTCATCAGATCTGACCATAAGGCAGTATTATTTGAAATAAAAATTAAATCCTGGGATCCAGTAAAACCAAAAACCTTTATTAACTATTCCAAGGCTAACCTCTGAATGCTAAGCGACACCTTGACTGAATTCCAAGCACTCCCAAACCCAGTAAATAACATAGCATATACTGACCTATTTACAAAATCTCTGTACATCCATATTGATAGCTGTATACAGCAAGATGTGCCCACTCATATTAAGAATAAGACAAACTCAAAAGACAACCCAGCCTGGTGGAATCACAGTATCAATTGGTTATACAGCAAAAGAAAAACATATTGGCCAAGCATAGGAGGAATAAAGCCATACATACTAAAAGCCCCCTGACCAATCTAAACAGGCAGCTAAGAGGGTTAATTAGTACTTCAAAGGCTAAATTTGAAGAAAAAATAGCTATGCCCGTAACCTCAGGGGAAATACACAACAATGCAAAGAAAGTACAGTTGTGTACACTTACCCTAAATGTAGATGTTCAAGTGTATTCACTGTTGCAGTCATTACATTTGGGTTATCTGCTTACAGTAGCCCTCAGTCGGCCTGATTAACAAAGTCTTGGGTCCTGCATTGGTTGCTGTCCCTTCTTGTATGATGTCAGGTCATCAGGGGTATAAAGCATGCAGCCGACGCCATTACATTAGTTTTTCTTGCCCCAGATGTCAGGTGCCCCCCTAATGGGAAGCAATTAAATCTATAAATACAAGGATATACCTCCAACAAAAAAGCAAATACACCAAAAAGCTTTTTGAACATAGTAAGTGAGAGTAGAGGTATAGCCAAAAGAAGAAGAAAGGGGGCTGGAGGTAGGGTAACCAGGACTGCAACAGTGAATAACACTCAAACATCTACATTTATGGTAAGTGTATACAACTGTACTATGTTCTTCGTGTTTCACTGTTGCACTCATTACATTTGGGTAGATTCCCAAAGCTAAGGACCAGCTATAAGGCCCTGCAAGACTGCAGTGGCACAACCAGCTCTGGATTTAGAGAAAATAGGCAAATGATAATGTTTGGTGAAAGTATGTAGAGAACTCCAGGTAGCAGCTTCTAGGATGTCCCTAGTAGGGATGCCCCTGAGAAAGGCTGTAGAGGTAGAAGCAGCCCTGGTTGAATGGGGTCTGATGCCCTGTGGGATAGGTTTTCCATGGTGCTTATAGCAGAAATGAATGCAGTGGCCTATCCATTTTGAAATGGTTTGTTTGAAATAGCTTTCCCCTCTGTCCCTACAGCAAATGCCACCAGCAGTTGTTCAGATTTCCTTTGAGGTTTAGTCCTGTCCAAGTAGAATGTAAGCTGTCTGTGCACATCTAAAGAGGGCAGTATCCATTCCCCTTTGTTCTGTGGGTTAGGAAAGAAGGTAGGAAAATGAATGGACTGATTAAGAGCCACACTGGATACCACCTTGGGCATGAAGGAGGGATTGGTTCTGAGGGACACCCTGTCTGCATGAAAGATGATGAAAGGTTCCACTGCCATAAGGGCCTGTAATTCAGATACCCTTCTTGCAGAAGTGATTGCTAAAAGGAAAGCTGTTTTCCAGGAAAGAAATTTTAAATCTGAGTAGCAGCTGGCTTGAAAGGAGGAAGAGTGAGTTTCTCCATGACAAAATTAAGGTCCTAGGCTGGAGTTGGAGCTCTCCTGGGTGGCCTTAAATTTTTGACCCCTCTGAGGAACTGCTTGAGCAGTGGGTGAGAGAAGAGGGGAGGCTCTGTGCTATAATGAGCTGAAATGGCTGAGGCATGAATTTTGATGGAGAAAAAGGACAAGCCATTATGAAGCATCTCAGTCAAGTATTGTAGAATCTGAGGTAAATTGGGCACTGCTGCGTTCATTCCTTGAGATAGGTTCCAGGCACAAAATCTTTTCCATTTTGCAGCATAAGATTTTCTAGTACTAGGCCTCCTAGCCTCTAAAATGATATCCATCACTGATTTACTGAGGGATGGTAAAGGAGTGATTAGGTAATTAGCCAGGCTGCTAGGTTCAGGGTTTGCAGCTGAGGGTGCAGAATCTGGTTCTCCTTCTGAGACAACAGGGAAGGAGTCTGAGGCAGGTGCCATAGGGTCAAGAGTGACACACTGCACAAGAGGGGGTACCATGTGGGACCATGAGGTTTCTGCTTAGTCCGTCTGCCAATGTATTTAGTTTTCCTGGCAGGAATTGAGCTTGTAGATTCACTTGGTAGATCAAGGCTGTGTTCTACAATGCCATGGCTAGTCACAGAGGGGGTAAGAATGTGTACCCCCCCTGCTTGTTTATGTACCACATGACAGTGGTGTTGTCCATCTTTGCCATTAGTTGTCCTGGAAGAATGTGGTCCTTGAAGGCTGTCAGAGCATTCTGTACAGTTAACATTTCCTTTTGATTTATGTGCAGGCGCATTTGACTTGGGTTCCATTTGCCCTGAATGCACTTCCCTGCCAGGTGAGCCCCCCATGCATAGTCTGATGTGCCTGTTGTTAAGATTTTAGCGGCAGGGGGTAGTGCGAATGGTAGTCCCCTGTTTTGGTGGCAGGCCTCTGCCCACCAAAGGAACTCTAGTTGTAGGCAAGGTATGATAGGGATCCTTGCTTCTAGATCCTGTGAATGTTGACACCATAGACTTTTGAGATACCATTGAAGTTTCCTCATATGCAATCTTGCATATGGAATTAGAAGAATGCAGGAGGCCATGAGCCCCAAGGCTTGCAGTATTTGCCTTGCAGATAACTGGGTTTTGTGTTTTTTCGGAATCCTGGTAGTCGGATGGTTAACTGATGACATTTCTGGATAATTACACCGAGAACCAAAATATTTAGAGGCGATAATATACCGATGATGGATAGTGCGCTAATTAAATAAAGCACAAAACCGACAGCAAGGTACATCGTGGTCAGGGCCTAGGCAAGGAATACAGTACGAATGAAAGTCTTTGTGAGGTATTTGCTTTCCACAAGTAATGCAATTATTAACTTTTACTGACATCGGTAAGGAGCACGAAAATGTTTCCCAAACAGGGTACTTAGCTTTAGTTGAAGACTTCGGTTCTGAAACTCGAAAACGAAAATTTCAGGAGTCGGCCGACCGGCACTTGCGAACTGCTTCTGCTTCAGGCACCACACGGCAAGAAAGACTGATGTAATGGGGTCGGTTGCATGCTTTATACCCCTGACAACCTGACATCATGGAAGAAGGGACAGCAACTGACACAGGACCCAAGACTTTGTTAATCAGGCCAACTGAGGGCTACTGCAAGCAGATAACCCAAATGTAATGACTGCAACAGTGAAACACAAAGAACATCTTATTGTAAATGGCATCACCCACAATGAACCAGAGGCCATTGTCAACCTTTTGGCTGACAGGTACAGCTCAAATTTCTCTCCCCACTCCCTCTCGATAGTTCACAGGAAATACTGCATACCATAATCCCCCCAAAAATACTAGGGAACAGGTTATCAATGCACTTTCCAAGGCCAGAAACACTGCATTGATGGGCCCCCAACATCATCCCAGCATGTTTAATAAATGGCACGAGACATGACCTCTCTGGTCCACTTGAATCACTTTTCAACTGGAGCCTTCCATCAGGTTTTGTGCCCAAGGAATGGAAGATGGATACAGTCATTCTCCTGCACAGAGGAGATCCAAACACTGATCCAGGTTACTGCAGGCCCATAAGTCTCATATGTAAGGCCACAGAAAGAATCATCATGAACATGATAAATAAGGACATAGATAACCTGCAAACATTGGACCCATCGCAGTTTGGCTTTGTTAAAGAAAGGTCATGCCCATTGAATCTGATGGACATTTTTGAGAGTGTCACAAAAGCATTGGATGAAGGTAATACTGTGCACACAACTTACCTTGAACTGGCCAAGGCCTTTGATGCAATACCTCACTCAGGCATTATAGACAAGCTCACTAATTTATATATTAAGCCCTTTTATCACCGACTGGATAGCCAACTGGCTCTCTGATAGGATCTAGGCAGTCAAAATAGGTGAGGCCACCTCCACCAAGAGGCCAGTCACTACCGGAGTCACTCAGGGCTTGGTACTGATCCCGCTCCTTTTTGACATCTATTTTCCTGAAATGGAAGCAAATGCTGAAGGTTTATGGCTGACTAAGTTTGCAGATGATTGCAAGCTGGGGGTTATCATCAACTCCCCTGCAAATACTAGCATTCTTCAAGAAGTTCTATTTCTGAATAACAAATTATGCCAAAACCATAGTCTTAAACTCAATGCCAAGAAATGCTTTATTGTACCCTTTGGGAAGTCCACCATCTTGGTCAGTTAACATGTTGATAATACACCCCTAAGAGTCAACCTAGTGGTTAGGGATCTGGGTATATACACAGACAGTGGCCTTTCCTTCAACCACGACATGGTCACAGCTGTGAGAAACATTATTTATGTTGTGCAACTTATAAGTAAGAGCATCGCATCTAGGTCCAAAGAGCTCATTATTCCACTGTACTCTGCCCTTATCAGACCAGTCATAGAGTATAATGCTCCCTTTGGTATGTACTTGATCAAGCACATGCAGCAACTAGAGTGACCTCAGAGGTTCCTTACAAAAAGAATACAAGGCATAACAAACCTGCCTTATGCAGAACACCTTAAAGACCTTTCCCTGTGCTCAGTCTCCTATAGATTGTTGAGGGGTGATCTAAGCCTGGCTTACAAGGCATCCACAAAACCCACACTTGTGAATCTCCTACATATTCGTAAGTCAAAGAGTATCAGAAAAAATATCTAGGGAACTGAATTTTGTCTGTGACTTAAACAGAAAATACTGGAGAGACAGGTATGTGTCCCAGAGACTGCCTGTCCTATGGAACAGGCTTCCCATCCATGTGAAGATGAGTTTGTCTATTACCCATTTTAAGCACAACCTAGACCAGTGGATTTGGAATAGTAAATCTACACTGGTCCTAGAACCCATGTGCCTTATGGACAGAGGTAGCTTATAAATGCCTGACCCTCAATGTCATATTTAGATATAGGGCATCATTATTCTTTTGGGAAAACTTGACTAGGCTTAGAAAGGCCCCTTGAGTCATTGGCCTAGTAAAAATCTGTGACTCTGTGAGATATCTCTAAAAGTTGACCTGGTAGTTACAGATCTAGGAATATATGTAGATAGTAATCTGGCAGCCTGTCCAACACATAGTTAAGGTAGTAAGAAGATAATTCTATGTCACCCAACTTATAAGTAAGGGTATGACATCCAGGTCCAAGGTAGTTACAGTACCTCTCTACTTGTCCCTTATCACACCAGTCATTGAGTACAATGCCCCCGTCTGCATTTACCTGACTAGGCATATGCAACAGCTGGAATGCCCACAGAGGTTCCTCACCAAGAGAATCAAGGGTATTAATACACTGTACTACACATATCACCTTAGAGACCTGCCACTATACTCTGTCTCCTATAGGATGTCGAGAGGCAATCTGTGCTTGACACATAAAGCATCCTTAGATCCAGCCCTGATGGAGCTTTTGCACGTCCACAAAATAAGTAGCACCAGAAACACTAGATCCAGTGATATGAACTTTGCTTGAGACATAAATAGAACATGCTGTTAAGACAGATATGTGACTCAAAGGATCCCCATGCTCTGGAATAGGCTCCCCATCCATGTGAAGAAGAATCCATCCTTATTTCTATTCAAACATAACTCTGAACATTGGATGAGAAATCACAAATTCATCCCCAGGCTGGACCTGTGTCTCTTATAGACAGAGGCAGACAGTAAACATTCCCTAACTAATATTGGATGGGTAATTCTAAATTCATCCCCAGGCTGGCCCCCAGTTCTCTTATAGACTGAACCCAACAGTAAACATTGCCTAAGTAACATACACCCCCACATAATTTTAGCAACCACCTAACTAAAAAACCTCTTCTAACAAACATAGCCCCCAATTAAGGCATGCATTTTACCAGGGGATGCAATTCAGTTGGGTTGTGTGTCTATGCTTATAAAGGCTCTGGTGGTCATTAGTTTAGTATATACATATGAAGAGATCTATTAGAGTTAGGTCTGTGGAAGCCTTGTAAGACAGGCAAAAATCCGCTCTCACCAGCCTGTAGGAGACTACATACAGAGAAACAGCCTTTATGTGATCAGTATAGGACAGGGTATAGTAATATTATTCTGTTTTATTTAGTATATTTACTGCCTATTCAAAACTCTTGCTAGCATGATCAAAAAAGAAGCTGTAAGAATAATATAGAGCAAAATTAAATATAAAGGGTTAACTTAGAAGTAGTACAAATGCTAAAAAAATAGTTTAATTAGATATTGGCATCCATGCATAAAGGAGTATGTTATTGAGAAACAAGAGTTTGTAAAAATAGCTGTGTGCAGATGGTGCTTGGAAAATGATTAAACAGAATGCCACAGCGATAAAAAATATGTAAAATCAAGGACTGGAACATCAGCAAGATAATGCAAGAACAAAGAGTTTCCAAGGACCAAGGACAATCATAAATTAAAAGAAATAAAAAGAGATTGTTATACATCAGACTTTGGAAAAAAACATCAGGCTCTGTATAACTATGAGTGTGTAAAAATAAGCTTTGGGAATTTGCCATAGAGAGCTGAAAGCATTATTTTACATGTTGTAGAACTAAAGGTACAATTCTAAACAGTAAAGTTGCTAACTGAAGCAGTTGGTCTGTGTATTTATTGTACTTAGTACAATACCAGAACTAAGTAGTTGGTCACAGTAAGTAGCTAAATACTGTGGTATGCATGTGTGCAAATGCAAGTAACATCAAGTAACCAACAAAAGGGCAATCTAATTTTTCAATGGCAAGCCACAATTGACGAACCAAAAGGTTTCTTGTGACAACTACGCCTTTTTTATTTTATTCAGTTAGCACGTCCAGTCACAGAACAGTTTATCTCTGCAAGTTCCACGGTCTTCATAGAATTGCATTGCTGAATCTGCCAGTATCGTTTGTCCGCCTTTTCGGGAGAATTGACGAGGGACTTTCCATGTTTTTCTCAGTGGAAGATTTAGCCACCTTCCACACAGAAACTGGTAATTCTCTTTTTGTTTCCCATTCTACAGCATGGATGCCATAAAGGAGAGGAGTGTGAAGTGTAAAACTACTTTTCAGGTAGACAGTAATGACAGTCCAGCACATGTATGGTTAGGTTTTAAAGACTGGTATAAACAAAACTGTAGCACATGTAGTACTTTACTAGGTAAAGTTGATGTCAATGCCTTATGCAAATGGATTTTTATTTATGATTGGTACATGTCTAATGTCAAAACTTACAAGTATCGACCAGGGTGTGTGTTTTGTGACAGTGATGATAAATCTATTTGTCTAGTGTGCCACAGAAAGATTGTTACACAGGTTACATCCAGGGATACACCCCCTGACAAACAGCCCTTATCTTTCTCTCTATATCCTGATATAGAAACCCTCCTTACTTCACCTGTATGTACTGTTGAGACCCTTTTCAAAGACATTTCAAATTTAAAAGATAAGCTCTTACAAGACCCAGATATTGATTTGGTGACTCCTTTTGTTACTTACTGTTCTGATTGGAGTTTGCCTTTATTGCCTGACATTAAACAAAAATTAAATGAACAGCATAAAAATTTCAGAGATAAACAAACGGAGTGTAATACACTACATCAGTCTATGGCAACACTATTGTCTACATGTTTGGGAAGCTTAGAGGCTCAGTTAGAGACATTTAAACGTAAAGATGAATATCTTCAGAATTGGGAAGTAAAGTATGAATTACTTAACCAGGAACTACAGGCAGAGCATGACAAAAATGCACAATATCAAACAATGGAACAGGAATTACAACAGTGCAGACAGCAGCTAGAGGACTTACAGCAACAAACAGAGGAAGGGCTAGAAAATAATAAAAAAATATATAAACAAATGCAGTATGATCTAGACAGATGCACACAACAGCTCAGGGCACTAGATGAAGAGGTAAAGCTTTTAAAAGACCGACTCAAAGAATTGGAAACTGCAGCACAGGAACATGCAGGGCAGGCTGTAGACTTTGTAGGGGCAGCAACCCCTGCTGATTTATATCAGCAATCGAGAGTGTTACAAACCCTCCCCAAATGGAATGATAAAAAAAGGTATATTTTACAATATGTTAGCTTTTGAGGAATGATTTAGTTACATGGCAGGTGCAGACGCATGGAATGATTCTTTGGCCAAGTGTTTTTGGACATTTATTCCTAAATGCTTCAAAACATTTATTCAGCTAAAGAACTATCCTCTTAACACTCAGCTGCAATGTATGGCAACAGTGTTACAGGCATACACACAAGGACAACCGTTAACCACTCAGTTCTTAGATCATTTCAATATTACCATCTCAGACAAAATGCTAGAACAGGCAGATCACTTTCAGCTGGCTTATCAAGTAGTGTTCAATAAATCTGACCAATATTTGCTGGATGAAGACACTCAAAAACAGCTTATTCGCTGTTTCTTAGAGCAAGCGAAGGGAGTTGCGGTGACATTAATTGCATTTATCAGGAAACCTCAAAGAACTTGCATGATTTAGTACAAAAATTAATGAGAGGCAAGACAATGTGTGATGATGGCAATCTTTTTTTTTCACCATGTCTTCACAGTAGACAAGGACATGGGACCTTTTGCAGTTGCAGAAGTTCATTCAAAAGGGCAGGGTAGAAGCCGTTGGATAGATCAAGGACAACGATGGCAACAGAGAGTGGCTTCCGCACCTCCAGCTCCAAAGGGCGCCGAAGGACAAGGAGAAGAAAGGAGAGTTCCACAGTGTTTCTGCTGTAAGCAAAATGGTTATGTTAAAAAGGATTGTCCATATTACAGGAAATGGAGGGAAGCACAGGAAAGAAAGGGTAGGTTTACTAAGCAAGTTATGTATGAAAACACTGAAAAACAATAAGTAAAGGTGCAAAGGCCCTATAACCAGGGAAAGGATAACTATAAGATAAAACAAATGACACCGCAGGGTGATGCATGTCCGGTAGATTTTCAGGCTCAAACACCTGTTAATCCACAATATGAAGAAAGTTTAAAAGCAGAAGTTACAAAGTTTAAGTATGTAGATGACAGCGAGGGAGATGACAATGACAATCTACTGCTAATCATTAGCGGACCGGAGTTCCGCTGTGGCGACCCCTAACCGGGAAAAGCCGAAAGACACAACAACTCTGTTTATTTGTACAAATAGCAAAAAAAAAAAACAAGGAAAAGCACCATGGGTCAGAATACTTACCATTCTGGGTAATAAGCCAGTACGTCATATGGATCAAGTGGTAAAAGTACCATCCACTTGTACTATGACAGGACAACAATACCAAAAAACAATATTGCACTTCAATATTATGTTTCCAGGTTTTAAACAAAGAGGATGCAGATTTAAAAGAGCTTTGTATGACACACTTTTAGGGGGAATACATGCAGGATTGGGAACCCTAAACACTGTGGATGTTGAAATTTTATGAAATAAACTAAAACTAGCAGGACAAGACATATCACAAATTGTACATTTACAAGCACAATGGAATCCTACTATTTGGCATGTACATAAACAAAATGTACAATATCAAGAGGGTTTTTTAAATCATTACAGTGTATCCTTAATAGACAGATTGCAATCTGATGCTAATGTATCTATATTTGTAGATCAGACAAAATGTACTTTACAGTTATTGTATGTTAAAATGCAACAAAATGAGTTACAAAGTTTAATGTTAAAAAAAATGAGTACATGTGGCGACAACTATTCAGCAGGTGGATCCCGTCCACTAGCTGGATAAGATTGTTCACAGAACAAACTCAGTGTAATCACAATTCTTGAACTGGAAAAGTTATGTACTGTCTTCTTCTGGCTTTACCTGGTTAGGGGTCGCCACAGCTGATCACCTGTCCGCTCATGATTGGCAGTGGAGTTTTACGGTGTTGAGTTGCCAGCCCAGCACCCAATCTTCCACAGGAGGCACACACTCATGCCTAGGGCCAATTTAGAGTGTCCAATCCACCTACAGCATGTCTTTGGGATGTGGGAGGAAACCAGAGCACCCAGAGGAAACCCACACGACCACAGGCAGACTCCACACAGAAGGCACCCCAGCCAAGAATCAAACCAGAGAACCTCTTGCTGTGAGGCCACAATGCTAACCACTGCACCACCGTGGCCGCCCAGAAAAGTTATGTATTATAATGAAACAAAACAAAAACTGATGTGTAAATTTATGGTATTACCCCTAATATAATGCTCTACATATAACTATACTGAACTTTGGTTACCTTAACTTGAAGGAAATTACATACATATGGATAACAAAACTCATATGTTAAAACATTGTACAGAAACTATGAATGGTTTCATATGTGGACAACATTCTCCTATTTATGAACCATGTTTTTTACAACATTCTGTAAATATGTGCAAATGGACAATATTGCCTTCAATTTTTAAAATGTTTGTCAAAGTGGCACTACAATTTGTATGTGTACCGTCAAATAAAATAGTGTCAAAATACAAACAAACACCCTTTGTGGGATGTATCAGTAATATCATGCATTTAATCTGGGAAAATGAAACCTATGTTGTTTTCTACCAGTACTAAAGAAATGAAAAAATTCCAATGGAAGTATGAAATGATTCAATTCCCTAATATTACCTTGTCATGGACAAGTTAAGAGAAATAATACAGGACACAGACTATCTTAAAGATTACTTGGATCATTGTAACTGCAGCATATTATGGCATGAAGTAAATAGTATAATAGTGAAAAACAAATTAGTAAAATTGGCTGAAAAAACAGAAGCTGACACTGCCCATAATTGGTGGGACATATTCACAGGGTGGTCATCATCTGGAACCAAACAGTTAAATTGGTTAATACATCTGGTGTTTGTAGTTTTAGGGGTCATAATAATAATGACAGCTTGAAATTGTTGTATATGCTGCAGGTTGCAAAGAGTTGCAATAACTCAGCAAGTCATGATTGTAAACATGAATAAAGTGGTAAATGCTACAAATAGCGATGCTGAAGAAACAAATGCAGTCTTTTTTAACAGAAGTTTAGTCCATTCCCTAAAATATAATAATGGGGAACTGTAAGAGTAATATTAATCTGTTTCATTTAGTATTTTTACTATCTCTTCAAAACTGTTGCTAGCATGATCAAAAAGAAGCTGTAAGAATAATATAGCGCAAAATGAAATATAAAGGGTTAACTTAGAAGTAGTATGAATGCTAAAAATAGTTTAATTAGATATTGGCATCCATGCATAAAGGAGTATGTTATTGAGAAACAGAGTTTTTAAAAATAGCTGTGTGCAGATGGTAGCTGGAAAATGATTAAACAGAATATCACTGAGATAAAAATATGTAAAATCAAGGACTGGAACATCAGCAAGATAATGCAAGACAATAGAGTTTTCAGATAATGCAAGAACACAGAGTTTCCAAGGACCAAAGGCAATCATAAATTAAAAGCAACAAAAAGAGACTGTTATACATCAGACTTTGTGAAAAGAAATATCAGACTCTGTATAAATATGAGTGTGTAAAAATAAGCTTTGGGAATTTGCCTTAAAGAGCTGAAAGCATTATTTTGCATGTTGTAGAACTAAAGGTACAATTCTAAACAGTAAAGTTGCTAACTGAAGCAGTGGTCTCTGTGTATTTATTGTACTTAGTACAATACCAGAACTAAGTAGTTGGTCACAGTAAGTAGCTAAATACTGTGGTATGCATGTGTGCAAATGCAAGTAAGAAACCAACAAAAGAGCAATATAATTTTTCACAACTGTTGCAGGTGTCTGGTTAGGTACAAGACAAAGGGGGCATTGTACTCAATGATGGGTCTGATGAGGGCTGAGTAGAGTAGTACTATAACTTTTTTGGACCTGGATGCCATACCCTTACCTATAAGCTGGGTGACATAGAATTAATTTCTTACTTTCTTAGCTACATGTTCAAGGACCACATTGCTGTCTGCATACGTTCCCAGATCCCATTCTACTGGGTTGACTCTTAGGAGTATTTTATCAACGGAGTAAATAACTTGGGTTAACAGTTTCTCAAATTAATGCATTTTTTGGTATTATGTTTTAGGCCATGGCTTTGGCACCAGTCATTTGTTTCTGTTAAAACCTCTTGCAAGGTGTTAGTGTTTTGAGGGGATTCTGTAATAACTCCCAATTTACATTCATCTGCAAATTTGGAGAGCCAGAGGCCTTGAACGTTGGCCTTGACTTCTGAGAAGTTGATGTCAAACAAGAGCAGGCCCAGCACAGAGCCCTGGGGTACTGTGCTGGTGATGGTCTCTTGGCAGTGTTGGTTTCACCAATGCTGATGTCTTGGGTCCTGTCTGTGAGCCAGCCAGCAATCCAGCAATTTATGTAAGGATTTATGCCTAGCTCAGAGAGCTGGTCAACAATGCCTGAATGGGGTATTGTATCACATGCTTTGCCTAGGTCAAGATATACAGTATGCACTGTTTTACCCTCTTCTATTGCCTTGCTGACCCCATCAAAGAAGTGTACCAGGTTAAGTAGACACAACTTTCCCTTGACAAATTGGGATGGGTCCAGTGACTGTGGGTTGACAATGCCCTTGTTTATCAATTCCATGACAATGTGTTCCATGGCTTTGCATATTAGTCTTGTTAGACTGATGGGTCTGTAATTCCATGAGCTGGTTGATGGTCTGCCCTTATGGGGGATGACTGCTGTGGTCCTCCATTCACTTGGAACATAGTCTATGTTGAGGCTATAGTTGAAGAGTGCCTCAGGTATTCCTGATAAGTCATGTTTTAGACTGTTTAGGAAACAACTGGGAATGTTGTGAGGACCCAGCAAGATGGTGATCTTGGCTTTAATGAGTGCTGCCAGCACCTGGTCCCTTCTAAAAGTCAGGAGAAGTATGTTGGAGGAGATTTCACCTGGCAGAGCTGGGGGGAGTGGGGGTGAAGTTTGAGATGAATTTATTAGCCAGTAGATTTAGTATGTCATCCTGATCTGTGAAGGTGATAGGGTTCACCACCAGTTCAGCACATCGCTGTGCATTACCTTTAAGGTTCTGGACATCGCTGAAGAAGGTATTGTGATTGTCCTTATTCACTAAGGCTATTCTGGCCTTGTAGTTGGCCTTGCTGGACTTAATTAGATCTCTTAGTTTCTTGTTTATCTGTATGAGAGAGAGAGCACTTGTCTTTAAGGAAGTCAGTCTTCCTGATTTTGACCATGAGTTTTCTTTTATTATATACCCTGTTTAGGTGAGGATTCTACCAGTGTGGTTTGTTTTTAGAGTTTTTTTTTGGGGGGGGGGGTTACTTCTAGCAGGTACAGCAGCCTCTGTGCAGCCATTTACATGTTTGTACAGGGACTCTGTGAATAATTCTACATAGGTAATTATGCTATTGGAGTTAGAGCCTTGAATTTTGACAAACTGTGACATAATAGGATGTAGTTTGCCTTAAAATAGCTCATGTTAGTAGTTTAGCTGAGTTTTCCAGTTTGATTTTTACTTCAGAGGACACAGCTTTGTGAACCAACCTTGCTACTAAGGATGTGACACAGGGGGGAATGTTTTCCCATGTTGATGAGTACCAGATCCAGTATGTTTGATCCTGTGGTTGGAGAGTGCAGTATATGTTCTAGGATGTTTGTGTTAATCAAGTCCAGGAAATGCTGTGCATCTGAGTTTGAGGCAGTGTGTTTTCCAGTCTGTAGAGGAGTAGTTAAAGTAACCCACCAATAGGGTGATTGCTCGAATGGTGATCACCTCTAGTAGGTATATGTAAGAGTCATGAGACTCTGTGGGCATAGATGGTGATCAGTAGCTAGCAGTGATATTGGTGAGGAACCTTACAGTGTCTATGGTGACTTGCATGTGGAGGAGCCCCATAGTATCATCCTGTTAACCAGCCTGGCAGTATGTTTGTTGCTAACAAAGATCAAGACATCTCCATCTTTGGCCCCAGGCAGTTAGTCTAAATGTGTGGAAGGTACTGTAGGCTTGGATTTCTGGACTACTTTCTATGGCTTTAAACTGAGTTTCAGTCATAGCACAGATGTCTACCTTTTCCAGAGTGAGGAGGGCTTGAAGGGTATGGTGGTTTTGTTTAGGCTCCTAGCATTGAGCAGTAACACCTTAAAATTGCTTGGGAACTTTTTCACTATGTTGGTACTTTTGTCTTTTTGGCATTGCCTAAAAAAAGACTCTTAGGGGTGGATAAAGTTTTAGCCAATATCTGAAAGCCCGGGGGGGGGGTACAGGTGTAGCCCATCCTTGACAAAGCAACGCAGTCTGTTGACCATGTCCTCCCATACTGACAGATATTGAATCTCCCTAGAGTAGCACCAAAAACTAAGTCAATCATCAAAATCAGTCATTTTATGTTCATGCTATGGCATCATCCTTGGTGAAGGTAGAATGCTGCCCAGTGCAAGGCTCATACCTCTCTGTGACACATATTCTGAGAGATCCATTATGTCTCTTTTTATATAATCCAGTGAGGCATGTCTCAGGTTATTTACACCCACATGGACTACAATAAAAACATATTGTTATTGGGGTGCAGTGACTTGAGTGTGTGTGTGATATTGTGGATCCTGGGCTTAGATAGGCATCTAGCCATTATCTTCTTGTCTAACCTAGTGAGTGGGACATCTGTGTGTCACACAGTGGAGTCCCCTATGACAGGAGTATTAGCTAAAGCATATGCTTGCCTTATGTGCTTTGTGTTTAGGGGATAATTGGATGCAGGTTTATGTGAGATGTTTGATGTTGTTTTTGGTGTGTGTGTGTTTTGCTGATTGCTGAGGAACAGTATTGCTGTTATGTGCTTTTGAGGTCTTTGAGATTTGGGAAGGTTTCCTTTAATCCCCACAAACAAGACAACCTGTGTGGTGAGTGGTATGCATGAGGGATGTAGTATGGGTATTCTCGACAATCTCATTTGTATGCAAGATTGTTGCCTCCAAGGAAGTTGTGTATTTACATCTCTCACATACTGTACTATTTTCTTTAATGATTAATTGGTTTTCTGAGAACATGAAATAATTGCTACATTGCCTTAGGATGCTCAAATCTACAAAGCTGGCCACGGAGGCATTAGGAAACTGCATATCCATGTTGTCCATTCCTGCAATATGTAAGGCTGTTTAGAATTAAGGACTGGGTTTTTAGGCAATGCGAAATTGACAAACCTACCAACATTACAAATAAATCCAAAAGAAACCTAAAGGTGTTACTGCTCCAAGCTAGGAGCCTAAACAAGAAACGCTATACCCTACAAGCTCTCCTCACTCTGGAGAACTTAGACATCTGCGTGGTTACTGAGACATGGTTTAAATCCACAGAAAGTACTCCAGCAGTGCAAGGCTTCAATGCCTTCCAAACATTATTCCATCATCTGCACAGACAGGGGAAAACAAGGTGGAGGAGTCTCAATCTATATTAGCAACAAGCATAACTCTATGTTGATTAAACAGGATGTTTCCCTGGAATTTATTCATGTGCAAATCACCAGTGACAAAGTACAATATCATAGCAAGCTATAGGTCATCCTCTATGTCCATAGAATCCTATAGCTCATACATAGACTTACTGGAGACACTCACCACTAAACCAAATACCCTATTCATGGGAGACTTTAACTACCCCTGCATAGACCAGGAAACATACATTGCCTTATATTTTCAGGCACGATTCCTGGACTTGATCAGATAGTGTGCACACCCACCAGAGGTTCAAACATACTGGACCTGGTATTCATCAATATGGGAGATCACTGCAAAGCCACCCCCCCCCCCGTGTCATGTCCAGAGGTCAGACCACATACCTGTCTCCTTTGAAAAAAAAATCAGCTCAGTAACCCCAGCAAACCCTGTAACCGTTAGGAACTATTCCAAAGCAAGCTACATTCTATTAAACAATAGTTTTCCAAAATTCAGTGCCCCTCCCAACCCCGAGTTCACACCAACCTGTGTGGAATTCTTCACAGAGACCCTGTACAACCATGTAAATGTCTGTATAGAGGCTGCTGTACCTACCAGGAGTAAGCCCAAAACAATCTCTAAAAACAAACCACACTAGTGGAATCCTAATCTTAACTAGGTATATAACAAAAGGAAAAATGATAGGAGCTCTCTAATTAAATTAAACAAGAAACTAAGAGGACTAATTAAGTCCAAAATGGCCAATTACAATGTCAAGATAGCCTCACAGGCTAAAGACAACAACGTGGCTTTCTACAGCTATGTCTGAAACCTCAAAGGCAGCACATATTAGTGTCCCGAACAGGTGGTCAATTATGTCACCTTTACTGAGCAGTGCAACATATCAAATTTGCTGGCTACAAAATTTAGCTCAAAGTTCTCTCCACCACTGCCTCCCTTAGCATAATCCCCAACTGTTAACAGGAAGCAGGTCCTGGTGGCACTCCCTAAGGCCAAAAACACAGCCCGAATGGGCACTAACAATATCCCAGGATGCCTCGTTTTTAATTTCTCCTACCCCATTAATTAGTCAAAGTACGATTAAAGTTCATGAAATTAGTATTGTTTCAGTCTTTGATGTCAACCAGAAGTGCTCTTCCCAGCACCCGAAATGTGCCCAGTAATGACTCCTTCTGCAATACGTATGCGGCTACATGTATTGGTAACATATCTAAATACGATTGTAGATTCTTTTTTATAAGACACATTGCTCCTACTATTGGAACTGTCTGGGTATCTTTCTTCCACATTGCTCTCATTTCTGTCTGCAAATCCTGATATTTTATGACTTTGTGTCTGTCTGTACACAAGTCACTGTATTCACTGGGTGTGGCGATTTCAATGATCAATGCTACTTTTGTCTTCTTTTCATGGACCGCTATATCTGTTTTTCTACCATCTATCTTTTGAATGCCTCCTAAATAGCTTGAAACTTGACCTATCAGGACCACTTGAGACACTTTTCAACTATAGCCTCAAAACAGGATTTATACCTTGAGAATGGAGGACTGCAATGGTTATCCTACTTCACAAAGGTAGACCATCAACCGACCCCAGAAACTACAGACCTATTAGTTCAACTAGTCTAATATGCAAAGCCATGGAACAAATTACTATGGAAATGATCAACAAAGACATAGGCACCCTTCAGACACTGGACCCAACCCAGTTTGGCTTTGTCAAGGGAAGATCATGTCTACTAAACTTGGTGGACGTCTTTGAGACAGTCACCAAGGCAATGGATGGTGCATACCACCTACCTGGACCTGGCTAAGGTGTTCATTACAATACCCCACTCAGGTATAGCTGACAAACTCACCAAACTGGACATATTCCCCTACATAACTCACTGGATTCCTGGCTGGCTCACAGACGGGACCCAAGAAGTCAGGATTAGTGATTCCACCTCCACTAAGAGACTGGTCACCAGAGGAGTACTTCAGGGCTCTATGGTGGGACTACTTCTATTTGGCATTTACTTCTTGGAGGTTAAGGCTAATGCCAAGAGCCTTTTGCTGACTAAGTTTGCAGATGACTGCAAACTTGGAATTATCACATATTCCCCCCAGGATACAAACATCTTACAAGAAAGTCTAACACAGACAAATGACTGGTGCTAAAGTCACAGATTAAAACTCAATGAGGAAAAAATACATTATAGTGCCTTTTGGGAAAACTGCCACCCAGGCTAATTACTCCACCAATAAGACACTCCTAGGAGTTGACCCAGTAGTCAGGGATCTGGGAACATATGTAGACAATAATCTGGACTTTGGCCAACATGTATCCAAGGTAGTAAGAAATGAATTCTATGTCGCCCAGCTTATAAGTAAGGGCATGGCATTCAGGTCCAAAGAAGTCATAGTGCTACTTCATTTGGCTCTTATCTGACCCATCCTTCAGTATAATGTCCCCTTCAGCATGTACCTGACCAGACATTTGTAACAGCTGGAATGCCCACAAAGATTCCTTACCAGAAGAATGCATGGTATAAGCACATTGTCCTCTATGGATCAACTTAAAGCCCTATCTCTATACTTTGTTTCATACAGGTTACTGAGAGGCAATCAATACCTGGCATCCTTGGATCTGCCTCTGATGGACCTTTTACACATCTGCAAAATGAACAGCATCAGAACCACTAGATCAAAGGATTTAATTTTTTTTCTTGTGACATAAATAAGACTTGTAGGTAAGATAGGTATGTGTCTCAAAGGATCCCCATGCTCTGGAACAGGCACCCCGTCTATGTGAAGCAGAGTCCCTCCATAACCTTATTTAAGCATAACCTTGACCAACTGGTAGGAAATCGAAAATTCACTCCATGTCTATCTCCATGTCTCTGATAGACAGGGGCAGACAGTGATGCCCAAACTAAAATATGCCCTTCCCCCCACATAACCTTTAGAAACTTCCTAACATATCCCCTCCTAATAAACACCCATGATACATAGGAACAAAATTGGGTTGGAATGCATGGCTAGACTTATAAAGGCACTGGTAGTCATTAGCCTAGTATATACCTTTGAACCTATCAATGGAGGTCTCCTGAGGTAGTTTCTGGGGTTAAGGGCAAGATGTTATATTATGCTAGGATATGGCAGAGCTATTCAATATGCAAACTAGTGTCTAGGGTTGAGGGCACAATTTTATACAGTGTGCTATTTGATGCATAATTAAGCTTCTCTATGCTTAATTCCCACCAATGTCACACTGTTTAACAGGTTTCAGACTTAATCCTAACGTTATAGAGAAATGTTACTGTCTAGGCCTTTGCTATTATACAGAGCATTGCTAACTGCTGCTGCATAGAGGGCAGCTCTGTCCATACTCAGCTAATTTGTAACAGAGAAAAAAGATAAAAAATTGACTCTTATGCTGTCTAGCCAATAAGCAAGAGAGCCCAGATAAACACTTTATGTCACAAGATGGATGATCATGGAATTCCTTAATGTAAAGTACAGCAAAAGTATCTCTCAAATACAGATAAAACAATAAAGTCCTACCAAATAATGTACCTAATTCACCCTTCTATAAGGCTATTTGTAAGCAAACAGAACTAGGAAAAGCCAACAAACAGAGAAATGATAAATTTTGCCACAAAATTAAATAAATATTTTAAAAATGCTCAAAAATAGTAGTGGGCACTGTATAAATTAAGTTCAAGTGCAGCAAATCAAGAACTATGTCATCTTCTTGTGTTAATAGTACTAACAAGGGCGACCGTTGCTCTACACCAGTAGTCAACTCCACTCTGGTTAGATCCCACCACAAACTAATCACCTTGGAAATCCATATCCCTCCCACCCCCACCCCCGCAAAGGTAACCACCATGAAAAACTTCTCTAAAGCTAACTTTGGGCTCCTAAAAACAGAGGTGGCTAACTTCACGGCATCCATGCAAATGGAGAATAGTTGCATGACCGCCGAATCATACACCAATGCACTGTATGAATATGTACACAAATGCATGGCTCTTCGCCATACCCAATAGAACCAAGACACTCTCCTCCAAAAAAGGAAGCCAATCTGGTGGTCCCCTGCCATAAATAAACTCTACAACAGAAGAAGGAAACTGATGCGGAATAAGGTGAAGTCCCAAGACTAGAAAAACTCCCTTATAAGCCTCAACAAAAAGTTAATATCCCACATGAAATCCTCTAAAGCTAACTATGAAAACAGAATTGCAGCAGATAGTAAAGACAACCACAAGGCATTCTATAGTTATGTTCATAGGTTCATAGGTAAGTACTAGGCTATCTGCCCATGGGCATTTATAAGCCTAGCCACAGAGTGACGGCTTTCGCCTCCCCATTAGATTAGTAACCTGAGCCTCTGTCAACAGGGCTCCTGAAGTGATCCCAGGGTAGAACTTATGATTACCCATCCACTCATCAAGATTTCTCTTGAAAAGGGTCAGAGAAGAGCTCTGTCGAATATGGATTGGGATTCTATTCCAGAGTGAGGGGAGCCGCTGGGACAGGAATCTATCCCTCCAGCATGTCCTGTTTATTGTTGTACATAGGTTCAAGTCGCTAGAACGAGTGATTCTGAGGGATCACTTTTTTGAGGTGAAGCATGTCCATTAGTTCAAGGTTTGACATGGCCCTATAGGTCAGACATAGGTCACCTCTGAGAAGACGGCAAGCGACTGAGAAGAGCTGGAGCTTTTTTAGTCGTGCTTCATAGGGTAATTGTTTAAGGCCCTTAATCCTGTTAGTGAGGTACTTCTGTGGTCTTTCTAGTTGTTGCAGGTGTCTAGTGAGGTACATCCCAAATGGGGCATTGTACTCTATTATGGGCCTAATGAGTGAGTAAAGAATCTCCACGGCAATACCCAGATTTGCTCTGAGCTACTGCACTATGGTACCTCCTATACTGAGCCAACAGATATTGTCAATATACTGGCCGACAGATTCAGTGCCAACTTTACCCCAACCCAAAGGACCAGTCACAATACCAGTAGATTGCCAGGCACCCAGTATTACTGTTGCACAGGTTAAAACAGCACTGTCCAAGGCCAAGAATATGGGTCTATATTAAAACATCGAAGTTTCACAACTTCGAATGTTCTAATATCGACCCCTATTCAGCGAACGCCGACAGCATCGAACATGCAGAACAGCGATGTTTTTCTACGGAAAAAAATTGCTGTTCTGAAACACATACACACAACACAAACACACCAAACAGCAATCCACACACATACACCTAAAATCTTACAGCTAACCCTACACTAAACTGTACAAGCACAAAGACCTACCAAATAATGTACCAGGCTAATTCACCCTTCTATAAGGCTATTTGTAAGCAAACAGAACTAGGAAAAGCCAACAAACAGAGAAATGATAAATTTTGCCACAAAATTAAATAAATATTTTAAAAATGCTCAAAAATAGTAGTGGGCACTGTATAAATTAAGTTCAAGTGCAGCAAATCAAGAACTATGTCATCTTCTTGTGTTAATAGTACTAACAAGGGCGACCGTTGCTCTACACCAGTAGTCAACTCCACTCTGGTTAGATCCCACCACAAACTAATCACCTTGGAAATCCATATCCCTCCCACCCCCACCCCCACCCCCGCAAAGGTAACCACCATGAAAAACTTCTCTAAAGCTAACTTTGGGCTCCTAAAAACAGAGGTGGCTAACTTCACGGCATCCATGCAAATGGAGAATAGTTGCATGACCGCCGAATCATACACCAAAGCACTGTATGAATATGTACACAAATGCATGGCTCTTCGCCATACCCAATAGAACCAAGACACTCTCCTCCAAAAAAGGAAGCCAATCTGGTGGTCCCCTGCCATAAATAAACTCTACAACAGAAGAAGGAAACTGATGCGGAATAAGGTGAAGTCTCAAGACTAGAAAAACTCCCTTATAAGCCTCAACAAAAAGTTAATATCCCACATGAAATCCTCTAAAGCTAACTATGAAAACAGAATTGCAGCAGATAGTAAAGACAACCACAAGGCATTCAATAGTTATGTTCATAGGTTCATAGGTAAGTACTAGGCTATCTGCCCATGGGCATTTATAAGCCTAGCCACAGAGTGATGGCTTTCGCCTCCCCGTTAGATTAGTAACCTGGGCCTCTGTCAACAGGGCTCCTGAAGTGATCCCAGGGTAGAACTTATGATTACCCATCCACTCATCAAGATTTCTCTTGAAAAGGGTCAGAGAAGAGCTCTGTCGAATATGGATTGGGATTCTATTCCAGAGTGAGGGGAGCCGCTGGGACAGGAATCTATCCCTCCAGCATGTCCTGTTTATTGTTGTACATAGGTTCAAGTCGCTAGAACGAGTGATTCTGAGGGATCACTTTTTTTGAGGTGAAGCATGTCCATTAGTTCAGGGTTTGACATGGCCCTATAGGTCAGACATAGGTCACCTCTGAGAAGACGGCAAGCGACTGAGAAGAGCTGGAGCTTTTTTAGTCGTGCTTCATAGGGTAATTGTTTAAGGCCCTTAATCCTGTTAGTGAGGTACTTCTGTGGTCTTTCTAGTTGTTGCAGGTGTCTAGTGAGGTACATCCCAAATGGGGCATTGTACTCTATTATGGGCCTAATGAGTGAGTAAAGAATCTCCACGGCAATACCCAGATTTGCTCTGAGCTATTGCACTATGGTACCTCCTATACTGAGCCAACAGATATTGTCAATATACTGGCCGACAGATTCAGTGTCAACTTTACCCCAACCCAAAGGACCAGTCACAATACCAGTAGATTGCCAGGCACCCAGTATTACTGTTGCACAGGTTAAAACAGCACTGTCCAAGGCCAAGAATATGGGTCTATATTAAAACATCGAAGTTTCACAACTTCAAATGTTCTAATATCGACCCCTATTCAGCGAACCCCGACAACATCGAACATGCAGAACAGCGATTTTTTTCTACGGAAAAAAATTGCTGTTCTGAAACACATACACACAACACAAACACACCAAACAGCAATCCACACACATACACCTAAAATCTTACAGCTAACCCTACACTAAACTGTACAAGCACAAAGACCTACCAAATAATGTACCAGGCTAATTCACCCTTCTATAAGGCAATTTGTAAGCAAACAGAACTAGGAAATGCCAACAAACAGAGAAATGATAAATTTTGCCACAAAATTAAATAAATATTTTAAAAATGCTCAAAAATAGTAGTGGGCACTGTATAAATTAAGTTCAAGTGCAGCAAATCAAGAACTATGTCATCTTCTTGTGTTAATAGTACTAACAAGGGCGACCGTTGCTCTACACCAGTAGTCAACTCCACTCTGGTTAGATCCCACCACAAACTAATCACCTTGGAAATCCATATCCCTCCCACCCCCACCCCCGCAAAGGTAACCACCATGAAAAACTTCTCTAAAGCTAACTTTGGGCTCCTAAAAACAGAGGTGGCTAACTTCACGGCATCCATGCAAATGGAGAATAGTTGCATGACCGCCGAATCATACACCAATGCACTGTATGAATATGTACACAAATGCATGGCTCTTCGCCATACCCAATAGAACCAAGACACGCTCCTCCAAAAAAGGAAGCCAATCTGGTGGTCCCCTGCCATAAATAAACTCTACAACAGAAGAAGGAAACTGATGCGGAATAAGGTGAAGTCCCAAGACTAGAAAAACTCCCTTATAAGCCTCAACAAAAAGTTAATATCCCACATGAAATCCTCTAAAGCTAACTATGAAAACAGAATTGCAGCAGATAGTAAAGACAACCACAAGGCATTCTATAGTTATGTTCATAGGTTCATAGGTAAGTACTAGGCTATCTGCCCATGGGCATTTATAAGCCTAGCCACAGAGTGATGGCTTTCGCCTCCCCGTTAGATTAGTAACCTGGGCCTCTGTCAACAGGGCTCCTGAAGTGATCCCAGGGTAGAACATGATTACCCATCCACTCATCAAGATTTCTCTTGAAAAGGGTCAGAGAAGAGCTCTGTCGAATATGGATTGGGATTCTATTCCAGAGTGAGGGGAGCCACTGGGACAGGAATCTATCCCTCCAGCATGTCCTGTTTATTGTTGTACATAGGTTCAAGTCGCTAGAACGAGTGATTCTGAGGTTCATAGGTTCATAGATTAGTACTAAGCTAACTGCCCTTGTGAGCCATTTTAAGCCTAGCCAATAATCCCTTGTGGGACTCAAACCCTGCACATTGTGCTTGCAAGGCAAACACCTTAACCATTAGGCCACCCTCCCCTAAAAAGGGATCACTTTTTTGAGGTGAAGCATGTCCATTAGTTCAGGGTTTGACATGGCCCTATAGGTCAGACATAGGTCACCTCTGAGAAGACGGTAAGCGACTGAGAAGAGCTGGAGCTTTTTTAGTCGTGCTTCATAGGGTAATTGTTTAAGGCCCTTAATCCTGTTAGTGAGGTACTTCTGTGGTCTTTCTAGTTGTTGCAGGTGTCTAGTGAGGTACATCCCAAATGGGGCATTGTACTCTATTATGGGCCTAATGAGTGAGTAAAGAATCTCCACGGCAATACCCAGATTTGCTCTGAGCTACTGCACTATGGTACCTCCTATATGAGCCAACAGATACTGTCAATATACTGGCCGACAGATTCAGTGCCAACTTTACCCCAACCCAAAGGACCAGTCACAATACCAGTAGATTGCCAGGCACCCAGTATTACTGTTGCACAGGTTAAAACAGCACTGTCCAAGGCCAAGAATATGGGTCTATATTAAAACATTGAAGTTTCACAACTTCGAATGTTCTAATATCGACCCCTATTCAGCGAACGCCGACAACATCGAACATGCAGAACAGCGATTTTTTTCCTACGGAAAAAATTTGCTGTTCTGAAACACATACACACAACACAAACACACCAAACAGCAATCCACACACATACACCTAAAATCTTACAGCTAACCCTACACTAAACTGTACAAGCACCACTAACTATCCACTTACCTTAACCCAAACCCTAACCCTAAGGTCCGTCACTATCGCACACTCACCTCAGCCACACCCTAACCCTAGCTCACCTACCCCACCCTAACCCTCATGTCCACACAATCGCACACTTACCTGACCCGCGCACTAACCCTAACTCACCTAACCCGCCCTAACCCTCACGTCCACGCAATCGCACACATACCTCACCCACGCCCTAATGCTAACTCACCTAACCTGCACTAACCCTTACATCCACACAATCGCACACATACCTAACCAGCGCCCTAACCTTAACTCACCTAACCCACGCCCAATGGCACACATACCTGAACCCGACTCGTAACTTTCCACTACAGTGCTGAAAATAGCAAAAAGACAGAAACGGACAACCAAATTCTTTCTCTAGGAAAAAAAATTAGGTTTTCTGTTGTTTCACTATTTTCAGCATTCGCTGAATAGGGGTCGATGTTAGAACATTCAAAGTTATAAAACTTCGATGTTCTAATATAGACCCCAAGAATGCAGCTTCTATGGGACCTGACAATATCCCTGACTGTGTTCTACATAAACTACAGAGTGAACTGGCACCTCACCTTTGTGCCTTGTATGATCACAGCCTCACCTCTGGCTTTGTCCCTACTGAATGGCGCATTGCTACACTCATCCCTCTCCACAAAAGAGGAGCAATTACAGACCCTGGGAACTATCACCCCATTAGCCTGACGAGTCTGATATGCAAAGCTATGGAACGCATCATCATCATGGACCTACTAAACAAGGATATAGGGAATCTCCAAACACTGGATCCCACCCAGTTTGGTTTTGTGAAGGGTAGATCATGCCTGCTCAACCTAGTCAATTTCTTTGAGTCAGTCACCAGAGCTGTGGATGAAGGCAAGGTGGTTCATACAGCCTACCTTGTTTTGGCCAAGGCCTTTGATACTATTCCCCACTCAGGAATCATAGAACAATTCACTAAGCTAGGCATCAAGCCCTATATCACTAGGTGGGTTGCAAACTTGCTCACAGATAAAACCCATAGTGTAAAAGTAGCTGACTCCAAGTCAGACTGATGATCAGTCATGAGTGGAGTCCCACAGAGTTCGGTCCTGGGTCCCCTCCTGTTTAGTATCTACTTCTCTGAAGTCCAGGCCCACACGAAGAGACTCTGGCTGACCTAGTTCACAGACGATTGCAAGTTGGGAGCTATTATTAACTCCCCAAGTGATGTTGACATCCTACAGAAAGGCCTCAGTGAGACCAACGACTGGTGTCAGAACCATGGCCTTAAGCTCAATGCTAAGAAATGTGTCGGCATCCCCTTTGGGAAAAACCCAGGTCCCAAGAATTACCACATTGATGGTAGTCTACTGAACACAGAAGGTGTTACAAGAGATCTGGGAACACAGGTTGACAGTAACCTCTCTTTTGACCACCACATTGCTATTGTGGTCAGAAAGTCCTTCTTTGTGGCACATCTCATTACTACGGGTTTTGAATCCAGGAAGAAAGAGGTCATTGTCTCCTTCTACTCTTCCCTCATTAGGCCAATCATCAAGTACAATATCCCATTTGGCATGTACCTCACTAGACACCTGCAACAACTGGAAAGGCCACAAAAGTTCCTCACAAAGAGGATCCTAGGCCTTAAACACTTGTCCTATATGAACAGACTCAAAAAACTCCAACTATTCTCTGTCTCATATCGCCTACTTAGAGGAGATCTCTGCTTGACTTACAAAGCCATGCCTGACCCAGCTCTGTTAGAAATGCTACATCTAAAGAAATCCCAATCCCTCCACACCACATGCTCCAGAGACTTCAATCTCATTATCACAATCAACAGAACATGCTACGGGGACAGGTTTATAACCCAGAGACTGTCCATGCTGTGGAATAGACTTCCCATACATGTCAAACAGAGCACCTCACTGGACCTCTTCAAGAGAAATCTTGATGAGTGGATGGGAAATAGAAAAGTCACCATGGGGATCACTCCAGTGTCCCTACTCGACAGAGGCACTGGGAACTAAGGTCGTCTGGCACGATACCAGGGTAATCCTATGAGCTAGGCTTGTAAAGGCTCCAGGGCCATTAGCCTAGTACACACCTATGAACCTATAGTATTTAAAAAAAAATGTTCCTGACTTTTTTTTGGATTTATCCCCAATCCTGCAGGGTAAGAGGTTGAGAGCTATGCTTCACAGGCTGCACGCTAATGTAAAACATGTTAATCTAGCCACTGTATAAGTTTATAAGGACAACATTTAAAATCTTTTCCTGATTTTGGGCCTTTGTCATCCTCCCACATTATTTTTAGCTTTATCCAGAATTCTTGCAATAACAGGTTGAGAGGTATGCCCAGTAAGCCAGTATCATGTCCTTTGGCCACCACAGTGTGTGGAGTCAGTGTCCTCTCCTTATTTCTGAGGGTGCATTTCAGGTTTCTTTTATTAAAAAAATATTGATGGCTTGGCTTCACCTTGTTTCTGTGCCTAGTTAACAACTCAATTAAAAAAAATTAATGTCACGTAATTTAACACATGCTCAATGTGATAAAAGTCACTTTGCATATATAACTTGCAGTGCTCCTACTGCTCAATCTGAGCATTTTGTACTTGTTAGGGTAATTTGACAGCAGGAAACCCATACCACTACTCTCAAGTACAACTGTATGTTTGTTCTCTAACCAATCCACTATAGGCATGAACGTCTGACTATGGTGGGATGACCTAAGTTCATTTAGCAGTTCAGGTGTCTGATGGAACTGGCAAGTTGAATGGGTGCCCCTCTTCTGGGAGGAAGGGCCGCTGCCGATGGGAACAGATCATTCAAGCCCTGAGAGAGCTCAAGGTGCTTCCCAAACTGCTGAGCAACCCTTTCTGGGAGCAGTACCAGATTCATACTGCTTTTCATTTCCCCTTCCCTCAGTGCAGTAGACCAAAACCTGGAGCTCCACGATTGGAGGGACAGAGCATTTGGAGGGCTACTTAATAGCTGATGGACAACTGCAACACCAGGAGCTAAAATTAAGCTCACTGTATGCTTGTTTTGTAAACACGTATTAGTGTGTTTTTTAATTTCCCAACATTGAAAAAATCAGAACAATGAATTATGTGTTTTGCAAGGGAAAAAAAGCATTGTCACACACCAAAGCTATCTAAAAAAAGTAACTAAAAATGTAAATTTTTCAATAGGGGATGTTTTTTCACAACCTGAAGCTAGGAGGAGGGAAGGTTAAGGTGGAGCCAGCCCTCTTTTCATGTTATATTAACAATTGTTTCAATTTTTATTGCAGGATTTAAGACTAGCAGTATGTCTTTTTAGGATCAAAGTTTTGGAAAAACTTCTGTGAAAGAGGTGGGCCTGGTTAAGAGCTGCATTTACAGTAGGTGCAAGCAACAAGTAAAAGATTCCTATGCCTGTAACATATATACAATTCCAAGATGTTTTACTTTGATTTGTTTGATTTTAAAGTTATATATTTGTTGTAAGGACACCACAAATATCTAAACTGGTACCTTTTGAGCATCTGGTAGTGTAATTAAATACATAAACTAATGATGACTCTAGCAGTGATATAGACAGAGAGATAATGCTAAGTGAAAGACTTGTGAAGGATAAGTCATCAGTGCAGAAGCTGTCTGACTAATAACATTATTGAGTCCATATTAGATGGGTGACACCTGTAATTCCAAGTCCTTTTTCTCAGAAAAATAAAGTGCAACTGGCAGATAAATACAGAAAATATCAAAACTTTATGTAAAGCCATATATATTTTTTTTATTGGCAGGGAGCTACATTCCTGACTTTGTGTGGCTGTGGTCCTGCATCCTGCTAGTTATATGTACTAAGTCTAAGGTTAATATACCTCAGGTTCCACAGCCTCAGTCTTTCCCATGTTTGCAGTTTGTCTTATTATTTCAAGCATCACAATTGCAGTCCTCAGAATTTCAGCAGGAAGTTTTCATTGTTTGGCAGTTTATAAAGAGGATTAAAGCTCTGAGGTGTCAATGAGCTGTTTCTAGTGGCCCAGCATACAGGATTTTATTTTTGCTACCTTTTTATATTTTTTTATTTTTTTATATTTTTTTATTTTTCAACATAGAATTATTAATTAAAAATGTTTTTAGTATATTTAAGCAACTAAGATTTAGTTACATGCAATTCTTATATCTGATGAAGTTTGTATTTTTGCAGACGAAAGCGCTCATGTCATTATTGTATTATTTATTAAAGGATTCGGCTTCTACCAGGTGAACTGTGATGTATTATTAGTCTTGATCTATTTTCTGGTTTTGTAGCGTTTGTTTTTTGGTTTGTTCACCTCACAGAGCCACCTGGTTTGGACTCTCTTCGAGTGACTATTTTTAGTTTTGAAAAAAGAAAAACTAGTAATTAATTTATTTTATCATTATCCCACTATATTTACAATATTGTGGCAGTGACTTGCATTGACTGTTTTTCACGATGAACCAGTCACCTAACGATTCCACTCTTTTGGGAGCTGACAATGTGTTAGATTCCAGTGTTACGCTGATTCAGACTCAAAATGAAGTTTTCCGTTTGAGAGAAGAATTGTCTTCTCTCCGAGGAGATTTAACCAAATTAATTGACCTGTTTACCCAAAAAGAACCACCAGAGGGAGCCGTTGCCATTCGTAGTCAATCCTCCACGGGTCCGAAACTACCTGTAACCTCATCTCCCACTTCCGTGAATGGAGATCTTGGGGAAGGAACGAGTACAGCAGGCGAGGACCAGCCTAGGAGAAGAAACACGAAAATTGGCGCTCCAACGATACAGGACAATACTCAACACCACTCCTTTTTAGATGCAGGAGATTCTCGTGGGTTTCCACGATCTACGAACACTAAAGGTACTGTTTCTTTTTCATCCAAAAACTGTGTAAACAACGGTTCAGTCCCCTGTGCCTTACGAACTGATACAGGGGCTGATTCCATTCGTAAAACTTCTTACAAAAGTATCCTGGAAAAGAAATTTGTTTTTCTCAATAATCCTAGCAAGGGGAACTATAATGTTGCAAGAAAACCTTCCAATGGAGATGAAAACTTTGTCTTAAGTCTCAGAGACGCTATTTACAAGTTTGAAAAATCTTTATACAAGTTAAAATGTTTACAAATTGAGAATAACTACCTACACTTGTGTTTAAATAATAAGATAGTCCCTCAGGGGCTTCGTTTTTATAAATATCCTTTTGGTATTTCTTATACTGACAACATTATTAAAGAATTTCAGGGTTTTTTTGATGAATGTGGTTTTTCTTTGGTATTAAAGTTAACAAAATATAATGAAGTACATTTGAACAGTTTATTGACAGAAGTTAACAACTTGCATCAAATAATTATTAATGATTTACTGTTTGATCAATACCAAGAATTTTTTGAAAGAATTATAAAAAGAATTGATGTTAAAGTTGATAAAGTATTTGAAAGGAAACAGAAAAAGTTCTTTAGGGACAAGGGACAATATGAGACTGGGAAAAGCTACCCCCAACCTATTTTTAACACTCAATCTGTTCAAACTGGACACAGGGAGGGGCACAATAGGAGAACAGGTATGTTACCCCCTAGTAATAGACATGATATGAGAAATGAAAGGGTTACATTCGAAGATAGAAATTACACTAGGGATATCTTTGTTACACATTCACGTTCTTTGGATGAATTGGATTCCTTTCAGGGACCGAATGAAGAAGTTTTTTTAGGTCCACGGAGGTCAGAACGCCTAGCCAACAAACATCAGAATGTCCCCAATTCAGATGCTCATTTAAAAAACCAGGATTGGAATTACAGGGGGAACAGGGAGAGATAGATGCTATAACTATCCATCCCAATGGAATAGTCTCCGAATACCACGGATACAAAATATACAATTATACTGATGTGAAATTGGAAAAAACTCATTTTAACTTGTTTTCTAAAGGATTAAAATTTGTAAAAAGTTTCAAAGGAGATTTGGCTCAAATTTTAATAGATCTAAAACTGTTCCTCAGGAAGTTAAACCTTACAATCATACACAACAAAGGGGTTCCAGAAAAGTTTACAGGAAACAGTGACAACCATGTTATTACTAGAAGGAGTGAATACAATCCCCCCCTCCATCCACTTCTAAATACTTTTGAGAACGTAGTTACTAGAGAAATATATGAAAAATATGGTAAAAACACCAATGGTTTTTGGCAGAATTATAACCTAAAATTAGATGAAGCCAACTTATTAGAGGATTTAAAACATAATAAAAATCTACGTTTCATGGAACCTGACAAAGGTGGAGGATTGGTAATTTTCAAACAAACTGACTACAAAAATGCCTTAAAAAATATTTTGACACAGGATGATACATATTGTTTGGTTTCTTACAATGAGATTCAGACGGCTTACAATAGAATAGATTTTCTTCTTGAGGAATATCTAGTTGAACAGCGTATCAACCAAACTACCTACCATTTTCTTCGTCAACTTCATCCTATTATTCCTGGTTTCTTTGGGATACCAAAAATTCATAAGAATATTGATCAACCCCCATTTAGACCTATAGTTTCCGCCCGTGGTTCCAAGACTCATCCTCTAGCCGTTTTTATTGATCAAAATTTTAATAAAATAGTTAACCAGCACAAACATCTTATCAAGGATTCATGGGATTTTTTGGGAAGAATCAACAATGATTTATGGGCCAAAGAGAGTCTTTTCATAACCATTGATGTGAAAGACTTATTTTCATGTATCCCAAGGAAGGACGGTTTTGAATTTTTTGAGGCAAGCATTCACAAATATTCAGAATTAACACTGGATAGGAAATGTTTATTATTAGAATTAATGGAAATTGTTTTGGATAACAATTTCATCATTTTTGAGGGTGTTTTTTATAAACAAATAAGTGGAGTTGCTATGGGGGCGGCTTGCGCCCCCATTTATGCTAACTTGGTTTTATTAGAATGGGAAACCCAGTACATTTTTGAGAGTACATTCTTTGCTAAAATAAAAGCCTACTTCAGATTTCTGGATGATATTTTTGTTATTTGGGAAGGGACCCAGGAAGAGTTCGACCAATTCATGTTTCATATCAATGAATCTACCTCTTTTTTGTCCTTTACCTATGAAGCTAACAGGGAATTCATTAATTACTTGGATATTACACTTACTAAAACTCCTACTGGTTTCAAATCCCAAGTATACAGAAAACCAACTTGGTGTAATAGTTATCTCCACTTTGACAGCCAACATCCTTATTTTCAGAAAAAAAGTATTGTAAAAGGTCAAGCTGTCAGAGTGGCGAGGATGACATCTAATTTTGAGGACCTTACACAAGAATTTTTTACCTTGGGCAAAATGTTTTGTGAAAGGGGTTATCCTAGAGAGCTAGTTGTTGAGATATTGACAGATGTCTATCAGGGATGGGATACCCATTTTAAACCTTTACTTGGGCACCCCAATTCCATCAAAGATACATCAGAAGATAGATCTAAAGAATTTTCAAGATCCTGTTCTATCCAACATAACAATTTTTCTTTGAATTTTAAGAGGATTTTACAAGAAAATTGGTCTATACTCAAGACAAATACTGAAATAATAGGAATTGTAGGACATAAACCCACTTTTATTCACCGAGTGGGGAACAACTTTAAGAGAACATTGGAAGGAAGGGAACACTCTTTTAGGAACACCAGGGGTACCCACCCATGTGGCCGATGTGCCCAATGTTCTTTTATCAATACTTTAAATAGTATTTCCTTGAATAATGGTCTGGGTAGTGTAGTAAAATTCTGTAGGGGCAATTGTTACACCTCCATGGTAGTGTATTTGGCAACTTGTTGTCATTGCCCATGTTTCTATGTGGGCAAAACAGAGCGTCATTTAAAAGAAAGGATTTATGAACATAGAAATGACATAAAAATTAAAAAAGAAACAAGTGCCTTATTCAAACACACCATCTCTTGTCATTCTACTCCATCATTCAAATTTGGAATTATTGATACAGTGGATGTGGAAATTAGAGGGGGAGATCCTAAGAATATTTTGTTGCAGAAGGAGATAAGATGGCAATTGAGATTAAAGTCAAACATTTTTCCCGGTTTAAACGAATATATTAACATTAAACCCATTTTAGTAGGCAAGGCCAATATAGTTTGAAATTGTACAGGTTCCTTTTAGAAAACACATATTTATATAAACACAATGTTTATATATATATATATATATATATATATATTTTTTTTTTTTTTTATTTTTCAACATAGAATTATTAATTAAAAATGTTTTTAGTATATTTAAGCAACTAAGATTTAGTTACATGCAATTCTTATATCGTATAAATGGTGTTTTTAACTAGATGCATTTTTAGCTTTTTTCAGGCTTCTTGGTTTTGGTGTATTAACTTGACACTTGATACATACTGCCTTTTAAAGATTTTAAATTGATTAATTGATTTATTGAATGTAAAACCTTATTGGACAAACATTTCTATATAATGTTTTCAGTATTAGTGGGATTTTATCTGATGAAGTTTGTATTTTTGCAGACGAAAGCGCTCACGTCATTATTGTATTATTTATTAAAGGATTCGGCTTCTACCAGGTGAACTGTGATGTATTATTAGTCTTGATCTATTTTCTGGTTTTGTGGAGTTTATAAAGAGGATTAAAGCTCTGAGGTGTCAATGAGCTGTTTCTAGTGGCCCAGCATACAGGATTTTATTTTTGCTACCTCCATTTGCCTGTAGTGTGCCTGAGCAAGTCACTTAACCAGACAAACCTCTCGGGATCCCCCTGAAAAAGGACATTTGCTTCTACTGGCCTTACCAAATAACAAATTAAACATTTTTGGCCTGTTCACCTGTTGTGATAAACCTTAGTATTATTTTTGTTTTCTGCCAATAATGATCAAAAGCTGCTTCATTAGAAAGTGCCTTTCAGTATAGGGTGGTAACAAGATCTGTAATTTGTAATCCAGTAGTGTGTTGCATTACTATAGGGCTGCCAGTTATGAAACAAAGTTATGCCAACATCCTAAGGTGACTGTACAAAACTAAATTCCCCACACATTTAAATTTGGACTGGTTTAACTCCTGATGAGCTCCAAATACCTGGAATGTAGGGTGGTTATACTTGTAATATACAGAAAAAAAGTGTTTTAAAATAGCAAGACCTCTGATTTGATTTTAATGTTGAATTAATTGATTCTAAGGATGCGCATATCAAGTGAGTGTTGTTGCCTAATTGGAGGTCTGACCTACCCACTATTGACAAGTAATACATCTTACAAGCATCATGAGTATAGTAATTATTGGATGCACTTCCCCCTTGTTACGTGTGCATTCACAAATACTTATAACTCCCTAATGCTGTTAGGTGCAAGCAAAAGGCAATACTAGCTACCATAACGGACATTATGCTAGTGCATTATTATTATTATTATTATTATTACGATTATTATTAAATGTTGTTATTAGAGCTGAAGGATTATATTCTATTTTTTTAATGAATTGTAGTTTTCATATGCTTACTGTACATTCTAAATAAAGGTTGTCTTGCCACTTGGCGAAGGACAAATTGGACATCTTGTGAATGGCTGAGTGTCTTTGGCTGGTATATTGCAGTCACTAAATTACAAATAGGTGAAATTATTTGTATAAATAAGAGGGGATGGTATCCCACTGAAAAATGAGGCGGGAGGAGGAGCTTGCAGGAAATGAGGAGGTGGAGTTACTGCATGGGATGCAATAACAAAGGGGGGAAAAAAGAAAAAAAAAATCTGCCATATGGCATTTTGCCAGCAAAGGAATTCAGGGAATATATGCACACAGTGGCCATGCAGTCTGTTGTAGGCATGCACTCCATGGATCCCGATGGTGGCTAACTGTCTGCTGAATCACTCAACTCTCTCTACCGTTGCCTCACATTCAAGCATTTCTTATAAAGCATCTGTTGTGACAGTCTGCACATTTGCTGCATGGCACACTTTAGCTTGGTGTTTTAAGAGAATTTTTGTCTATCAGTAATGCCAGACAGTACAATGTTATATTGCCATTTGTTCAGACCATGCAAAATGAACTGCATTGGTTAATTAAATGTGTACTAGAAAAGCCTCACATATCCTATTAGTGCAGAAGATTAAGGTTCTGGTTTGTGACATTGCTTCTTCTTGTAATCCAGTGTTTGATTCCCAAAATGTGGGTCTATATATTACAATATGGTGAAGAGGACCAAAATCAGAGGCATATTACAAATACTGCTATAATACATATAGAAAGTTACTGTAATAACATGTTATTCATAAGTATGAAAATAAATTAAACCGAACCAGAGTCACAAAATGATGACAAAACTTTTAATTCAACACATCCACAGTAAGCACTTTCATCCACTAAGGACTTCTTCAGACTGTATATTGTGATACAAAAAATACAATCATTAAATACACATGATCTATGATGTCACATGACATAATTTTTCATTTTAAGGAAAGCAATGAACTCCTTCCTGTCATCCAAACCAGGTGGATGGCAAGCGTTCAATTTTACTTGCCATTCATACTCTTTCCATCTCAATTCTTCTTCTGCATTATATTTTTTGTCTGCTTCCAAAACTTCATCCAAAACACAAAACTTAAAATTTACTTTGCACTTGTTGTCCTTATAATGCTTACTTAAAGCATTTTTATCATCTTGCACACTTACAGCATACTTGTGCACATACATTCTTTTATTTAATTCTCTTGTTGTTCGCCCTACATAAAATGCAGTACATGAAATACAAACAATCAAATACACTACAAATCTTGATTTGCAAGTGTGTCTGCCTTTTATATGCACCCATGCCATACCCACTTTCATATCTTTGACCTCAGTCAACAGCAAATCACATAAACTGCACATTAAACATTTGTACATTCCTGGATTGCTGCATTTTAACACTTTACTGCTTAACTGACTCTGAAATAAATTTTTAAGGCTTTTACCTTTTTTCTGCACAAAGACTGGGGCATCTCCCACATTTTGACCTACTTCAGTACTGTACTTTAACAATTTCCAATTGTCTTTTATAATATTTTTTTATGGTATGAGCATCAACACTGTTAGTAACTTGCACTTTTGAAATATTTTATTTCCTTCTTTTTGCTGTTATTACCCCATCACTCCTATTCTTAACAAGTTCTCTGTAGCAGAGTTCTCCATCATTTTTGGGATACCCTCTGCTAATAAACTTATCACACAGACTCATACATTTCTTACTAAAAGTATGATCTTCATCAGTTAGATGGCATACTACCTTTGACCTTTGACAATATTTGTTTTGGTCTTTTTGGGGTGCATACTATAATAATGCAAAAAATAATTGTTTTGAACCTCCTTCTTATGAATAGCTGTGTGTTTTTTCTTAGATATAGCTAGGAAATAATAAGATTAGACTAGTTTGTTTTCTATGATGTCAGAACTTTTCTACCGTATTAAGTATTTCTCTGTGATTTCTGAACTCTTCACTAGCACTGCGTAGTAAGAAGTATTGTCTTGTGTTTTTATTATTTATTATTAAATATTTAAACCTTTCAACTGTGGCTGTTTTATGTACAGTTAATTTAAGCTCTAAGCGTACATTGCATGTATATAGTGATGCTGTACCAAGTCTTGACTGTTTGGTTGCACTTACCAGTTGGATAATAATATTGCACAGTAATAATTGGGCCTTTGAGTAGCTGATAAATATTAGATAGGTGGTGGCAGTGATTTCTACTGTATAGTCTGGGTAAAAGGGGCACAGCTGGAGAACCTGTGCTAGCCTTCCCAAGGAGTGTCTGTGTGGTTGTATAAACTCTTATCTCAAAGCATTTGTGCGTGTCAGCTACCTGAGCAGGGACACGAAGCACTGGTTGGACTGAGAGGGTGCTGGAGGTTTTAGCTTGCCCACAAGACAGAGATCTGAACCCTATAGCTGTGCTAGTGGGTAGTCTTATTGGGGACCTGGAGAGAAAGGGAGAAACCATCCCCAGACTGACTGTGATCTCTGTGTGCTCTTAAGGGAAATTGTATTTTACTGTGTGTGTATTTATTATCCTTTCCCTATATGGACGCCCCTCACTGGTGTTAGTGGTGAGGATTGAGGCTCCTTGATGGCAGGGCCAGGGCATGGGTGTCACATATTAATTGGTGGCAGTGGTGGAATATCCACACCACATATTAATTGGTTGGCAAATACTAATTGGCTTGTAGTGGTGTGGGTAGAGTGAATTCCTGTAGCTTGTGTATAGCGAACACTGAAGGTGTTTTGTACTCTAAATCAGCCATGTAGTGAATACTCAGAGTTCAGATCACAATTGTTTTATTTCTTTTGTTAACTTAGTTAGCCAGGGAGAGCAGGCAGCATGTCAGCAGAAGAGTACAGAAAGCTGACAAGGAGCCAGCTGGCTGAGATGTGCAAGGCTAGGGGATTGGTGCATGGAAACCTGACTAAGGCAGACAATATTGCAGCTTTGGTCACAGCTGCATCAGAAAACAGCAACCAGGAGGACGATCAGACTGGCAGTGGAGATGTACCACCCTCAGTAAATGGACAGCTCAACCTTTCTGCAGAGGTCTTAAAAATCCATCTGGCGCTAAAGAGAATTGAGTTGGAGGCCAGGCATTTGGAAACAGAAGCAGTTGAGAGACTGAGATGTCTACAGGCTGAGGAGAATGAGAAACTGCTATGCCTGGAAACTGAGGAAAAGGAGAGGCACAGGCAGCATGAGAGGGAGATGCTGACTCTTTTCCAGAGTCATGGACATAATGGGGAAAGGTGTAACTGGACCCCAGAGGTACAAAAGGTCAGTAAATTTCTTCCACAGTTTAATGAGGGGGGGTCATTTTGATACTTTCATTCATATGTTTGAGAGGTTATGTAAACAGTATGATGTTGACAAAAGGCTCTGGGTATGGTTCCTGACCCCCTTACTCCATGGCAAATGTGTAACTGTCTTGTCTAAACTTGCTGATTGTGAATATTTTGATTATACTGCTGTTAAAAATCACTTGTTAGAATGTTTTAAGCTAACACCTGAAAAGTATAGGAAAAAGTTTTGTGAGCATAGACGCAAGGCAGATGAAAGTGTGGGTGAATATGCTGATGAACTGAGCACTTAATTTCATAGGTGGGTGAGTGGATGTCAGGTCACCACTTTTGAAAGGCTGACAGACCTTCTGGTGAGGGAACAAGGCCTTAGCACTTTGCCTGAGGACATGAGGATCTGGTTAACTGATAGACAATGTGTTACTTCAGATGAGCTGGGGAAGAAGGGAGACTTATACCTAGCAAACAGGACATCGCTGCACAAAAAAGAGGCCCCCCAGTACTGCTCATGGGTCAAAAGAAACCCATTGTGGGGAGCACAGACTGCCCCAACAGAATCTGCCAGTAGCAGGGGAAGCCACTAGTCCAGGTACATGTCCAGGACCTGGGGTTAGATGTTTTGAATGCAACCAGTGGGGCCATGTGGCATACAGATGTCCACGGAGGCAAGGGGGGAACAAAAGGTGAGAGAGCCAGTAAGTGGGAAAGACAAAATGCCAATGGTAGGTTGTCTTGAGATAACAAGGGTACTGAAGTACCATCCTACAGATGCCCTGATAGGGAAGGATTTCGATGAGGCAGTACCATGTGTTTATGCAGTTACATGCAGTCAGGCTAGGAGGCAAGCATGTGGGTCTAGTAGCCTGGTGGAGACCAGACAGACTGCATACTTGCAGCCAGGACTGGTGAGGTGGTTACTTCAGGGAGGGAGCTACTCTGCAGCAGTGAGACTGAATGTGAGCCACAGCTTGTGGGTACTGATGTTCCCTTGGACAGAGTGACTGCAAAAGTAGAGGAGAGTAGTAGTACCCAGGCTGACAGTGAGGAACCACTGTCAGAAGATTCCAGACTTCCTGTGGAAGGGGAGCTGGGAAGGGTTACAAAGAGAGAGTTGAGACAGGCTCAGCTCTCAGACCCTACATTGCAAGGCCTGAGGCAGGTATCTAAGGAGGCACCTGATTCTTAAGGGAAGGGGGAATCTGTATACTGGGACAAAGGGTTACTGTACAGAGAGTGGATCCCTGAGGGAGGGCTAGAAGGTGAGAGGGTACAGCAATTGGTAGTGCCTAGAGCCTACTATCTGGTGCTTCTAGCCGTAGCCCATGATATTCCCTTTGCAGGTCATATGGGAGTAAAACATACAAAGAGACATATTATGCAGAACTTCTATTGGCCTGGAATTTCCAGAGATACAACAGGGTATTGCAGGACCTGTGAGCAGTGCCAAAAGGTAGGCAATGCAGGAGACAAGGTGAAAGCTGCTTTCATGCCTTTGCCTGTGATTGAGGAGCCATTTCAGCAGGTTGCTATGGATATTGTGGGGCCTCTGAGTACCCCAGGTTCCACAGAGAAAAAGTATATCCTAGTGGTAGTAGATTATGCTACAAGATACCCTGAGGTGGTGGCTCTGTCCTCCATTGAGGCAGAAAAGGTGGCAAATGCTTTGTTAGAGACTTTCGGCAGGGCAGGTTTCCCAAAAGAAACACTGACTGACAGAGGTGCCAATTTCATGTCAGACCTGCTGGCTTGTCTGTGGAAGTACTGTGGGATGAAGCACCTGAAGACCACCCCTACCATTCCCAGACTAATGGTTTTGTTTTGAGGTCAAACTTTACAATCAATTCCATGCTATACGCATTTGCAGACCAATTTAAGAGGGAGTGGGACAAATATTTTTCCCATCTGTTGTTTGTTACAGAGAGATTCCCCAGGAATCCACAGGTTTTCACCCTTTGAGTTGCTGTATGGGCATAGGGTGAGGGGACCTCTAGATTGAAATTGAGATGAGTCGTAAGGTAAGTGTGAATCTCACAAAGAGACTGTTGTGGCATATGTCCTAAACCTCAGGACAAGGCTCAGTGAACTCATGGGCTTGGCCCAAAAGAACCTGGCAGAAGCCCAACAGCAGAAAAAGGTCTGGTATGACAGGAATGCTCGAGCTAGAGAGTGTGATGTGGGGCAGCAGGTAATGGTTCTCATTCCTGTCTAACACAACAAACTGCTAGCAACATGGGAGAGACCCTACAAGGTGGTAAAAAAGGTAAGTTATGTTAACTACATAGTGGAACTGCTAGGCAAAAGGCAGGGGCACAAACTATACCATGTTAACATGATAAAACCTTACCATGATAGGGAGGCCCTTGTGCTCAGCACTTGCAGTGGATTGCAGGAGGAGTCTGAGGAAGATCTGGTGACTGATCTCCTCAGTGAGGCTTGGACTGACATCTCAGTGGGAGGGGTAGCAATGTCCCAGCAGCTATCCCCTACCCAAGTTCGAGAAATCTGAGCAGTGTTCCAGGAGTTTGGGGATATGTTCACTGGGAAACCAGAGTGCACCCAGCTGGTGCAGTACCAGGTGGATACAGGACCCAAATGCCTATTAGGCAGGCCCCTTATAGGGTACCTGAGAGAGTCACACAGACTTTGAGGGAGGAGATAAGGAGATGTTGGAACTAGGGGTGATTCCAGAGTCCAACAGTCCCTGGGCCTCCCCACTGGTGCTGGTGCCAAAGAAGAATGGCAGCACCAGGTTCTGTATGGACTACAGGAAATTAAATAGTTACACAGAGTCAGATGCTTACCCTATGCCTAGGACAGATGAGGCACTGGGGCAGCTGGGTGGGCTAAGTATCTTACAACCATTGATCTTACCAAGGGTTACTGGCAGGTGCCCTTGACTCCTAGTGCTAAAGAGAAGTCAGCCTTTGTGACTCCTTTTGGCTTGTATGAGTTCACAAAGATGCCCTTTGGGATGAAAAATGCCCCAGTGACTTTCCAGAGGCTGGTAGATCATATCCTATCAGGAGCTGGAGGGGTTTGCCCTTGCTTACCTAGATTATATTGCCATCTACAACAATACATGGCAAGAGCACCTTCAACATGTCAGAGAGGTGCTGGGCAGACTACAGAGTGCAGGGTTGACCATTACACTGAGCAAATGTCAGGTGGGTATGGCAGAGGTCTCCTAACTGGGACATAGAGTGGTGAGTGGTAAGATCAGGCCAGAACCTACCAAGGTAGGAGCCACTCAGGCACAGCCTGCACCTGTTACCAAAAAGCAGGTGAGGGCATTCTTAGGAACAGCAGGGTACTACAGAAAGTTTGTCCCCAGTTATAGTACCATAGCTGCTCCCCTCCCACACCTGACAAGGAAGAACAGAGACAGCCAGCAAAATGCCAAGTTGCTAGGATGCAGCCTAGGGTTGCAGGCATGTGATGCGTCAGTGTAGCACTGCAGTGGGATTAGCAATGCCAACGCAGATTGGTTCTCAAGACAGGGAAAGGGGTAAGGTATACTCATATAGACCTAACCTTTTCAAGCAACGTTTCTCAAGGGTCACTTGAAAAACTAGCTTCAGTTCTCCAGGGAGGAGATGTGTGAAGATAGGTGAAGACTGCCAGCCTAGCCAGATAGAATTTTGTAGATAATTCTGTCATTTGTAAATATTAATGTAAGCCACATGCTTGTTCTCTTAAATGTGAAAAGACTGCATTGGATACTGAACTGCAAAAATATACCAACAGTACACTCTGCTGTAAGAAAGCTAAGGTAAGCATTTCATGACTGTCTTTGATGTCAAAAGTCAGAGTTGATATGTCTAGAGGAAGGCATCCTGTCTATTGTTTAAGACCAGAGTTAATGGCTAGAATTTGCATGTATAAATGTCCTTTATTGCTCTGGTTTCTGACCAGGTGTAAAGAATGTAAATGTTTTTACTGTCATCCTGGGCACACCAGAGAAGTGTGAAGAATGATGTTGTGTGAATCAGCTCAGTGTTATCAATTTAGAGAGAATCAGATAGCTCACAGCATTTTGTTTTGAAAACATCCAACATGACCAGCAGTGCTTTGTTCTAGATGTAAGTTATTTAAAACTGTGTTTTCTCTTAGATATAGCTAGGAAATAATAAGGTTAGACTAGTTTGTATTCTGTGATGTCAGAACTTTTCTACCGTATTATTTTAAGTATTTCTCTGTGATCTCTGAACTCTTCACTAGCACTGTGTAGTAAGAAGTATTGTCTTGTGTTTTTATTACTTATTATTAAATATTTTTAAACCTTTCAACTGTGGCTGTTTTACGTACAGTTAATTTAAGCTCTAAGCATACATTGCATGTATATAGTGATGCTTTACCAAGTCACTCCAAATAAGTCTTGACTGGTTGCACTTACCAGTTGGATAATAATATTGCACAATAATAATTAGACACCCTTCATAAGGGCCTTTGAGTAGCTGATAAATATTAGATGGGCGGTGGCAGTGATTTCTACTGTGTAGTCTGGGTAAAAGGGGCACAGCTGGAGAACCTGTGCCAGCCTTCCCCAGAAGTGTCTGTGTGGTTGTATAAACTCTTATCTCAAAGTGTTTGTGTGTCTCAGCTACTTGGGCAGGGACACAAAGCTCTGCCTGGACAGAGAGGGAGCTAGCGGTTTCAGCTTGCCCATAACACTGAGATCTGATCCTTATAGCTGTGCCAGTGGGAAGTCTTATTGTGGACCTGGAGAGAAAGGGAGAAACCAGCCCCAGACTGACTGTGATCTCTGTGTGCTCTTAATGGAAATTGTACTTAACTGTGTGTGTATTTATTTTCCTTTCCCTATATGGACGCCCCTCACTGGTGTTAGTGGTGAGGATTGAGGCTCCTTGATGGTTGGGCCAGGGCATGGGCATCACATATTAATTGGTGGCAGTGGTGGGATATCCACACCACATATTAATTAGTTGGCAATTACTAATTGGTTTGTAGTGGTGTGGGTAGAGTGAATTCCTATAGCTTGTGTACAGTGATCACTGAAGGTGTTTTGTACTCTAAATTAGCCAAGCAGTGAATACTCAGAGTTCAGATCACAATTGTTTTATTTCTTTTGTTAGCTTAGTTAGTCAGGGAGAGTAGGCAGCATGTCAGCAGAAGACTATGAAAAGCTGACAAGGAGCCAGCTGGCTGAGATGTGCCAGGCTAGGGGACTGGTGCACGGAAACCTGACTAAGGCAGACAATATTGCAGCTTTGGTCACAGCTGCATCAGAAAACAGCAACCAGGAGGATGATCAGACTGGCAGTGGAGATGTACCACCCTCAGAGTATGGACAGCTCAACCTTTCTGCAGAGGACTTAAAAATCCATCTGGAGCTAAAGAGACTTGAGTTGGAGGCCAGGCATTTGGAAATAGAACCAGCTGAGAGACTGAGATGTCTGCAGGCTGATGAGAATGAGAAACGTCTATGCCTGAAAGCTGAGGAAAAGGAGAGGCACAGGTAGCATGAGAGGGAGATGCTGTCTCTTTTCCAGAGTCATGGAGGTAATGGGGAAAGGAGTAACTGGACCCCAGAGGCACAAAAAGTCAATAAATGTCTTCCACAGTTTAATGAGGGGGATAATTGTGATAGTTTCATTCATATGTTTGAGAGGTTATGTAAACAGTATGATATTGACCAAAGGTTCTGGGTATGGTTCCTGACCCCCTTACTCCATGGTAAAGGTGTAACTGTGTTGTCTAAACTTGCTGATTGTGAATATTTTGATTATACTGCTGTTAAAAATCACTTGTTAGAATGTTTTAAGCTAACACCTGAAAAGTATAGGAAAATGTTTTGTGAGCATAGACGCAAGGCAGATGAAAGTGTGGGTGAATATGTTTCTGGACTGAGCACTTATTTTCATAGGTGGGTGAGTGGATGTGAAGTCACCACTTTTGAAAGGCTGGCAGACCTTTTGGTGAGGGGACAAGGCCTTAGCACATTGCCTGACGACATGAGGATCTGGTTAGCTGATAGACAATATGCTACTTCAGATGAGCTGGGGAAGATGGGAGACCTATACCTAGCAAGCAGGGTATCCCTGCACAGGAAAGGGACCCCCAATACTGCTTATGGGTCTAAAGGAACCCAAGGTGGGCAGCACAGACTGCCCCAATGGAATCTGCCAGTAGCAGGAGAAGCCACTAGTCCAGGTACATGTCCAGGACCTGGGGTTAAATGTTTTGAATGCAACCAGTGGGGCCATGTGGCATACAGATGTTCATGGAGGCAAGGTGGGGAACAAACATTGAGAGAGCCAGTAAGTGGGGAAGACAAAATGCCAATGGTAGGTTGTCTTGAGACAACAAGGGTACTGAAGTACCATCCTGCAGATGTCCTGATAGGGAAGGATTTTGATGAGGCAGTACCATGTGTTTATGCAGTTATGTGCAGTCAGGCTAGGAGACAAGCATGTGGGTCTAGTAGCCTGGGGGAGACCCAGACACACTGCATACTTGCAGCCAGGACTGATGAGGTGGTTACTTCAGGGAGTGAGCTATTCTGTAGCAGTGAGACTGGATGTGAGCCACAGCTTGTGGGTACTGATGTTCCCTTGGGCAGAGTGACTGCAAAGGTAGAGGTGAGTAGTAGTACCCAGGCTGACAGTGAGGCACCACTGTCAGAAGATTCCAGACGTCCTGTGGAAGGGGAGCTGGGAATGGTTACAAAGAGAGAGTTGAGATGGGCTCAGCTCTCAGACCCTACATTGCAATGCCTGAGGCAGGTAGCTAGGGAGACACCTGATTTTCAAGGGAAGCGGGAATCTGTATACTGGGACAAAGGGTTACTGTACAGAGAGTGGACCCCTGAGGGAGGGTTAAAAGGTGAGAGGGTACAGCCATTGGTAGTGCCTAGAGCCTACTATCTGGTGCTTCTAGCCATAGCCCATGATATTCCCTTTGCAGGTCATATGGGAGTAAAACGTACAAAGAGACATATTATGCAGAACATCTATTGGCCTGGAATTTCCAGAGAAATAACAGGATATTGCAGGACCTGTGGGCAGTGCCAAAAGGTAGGCAGTGCTGGAGACAAGGTGAAAGCTCCTTTGATGCCTTTGCCTGTGATTGAGAAGCCATTTCAGCAGGTTGCTATGGATATTGTGGGGCCTCTGAGTACCCCAAGTTCCACAGGGAAAAAGTATATCCTAGTGGTAGTAGATTATGCTACAAGATACCCTGAGGCAGTGGCTCTGTCCTCCATTGAGGCAGAAAAGGTGGCAAATGCTTTGTTAGAGATTTTCAGCAGGGTGGGTTTCTCAAAAGAAATACTGCCTGACAGAGGCGCCAATTTTATGTCAGACCTGCTGGCTTGTCTGTGGAAGTACTGCGGGGTGAAGCACCTGAAGACCACCCCCTATCATCACCAGACTAATGGTTTTGTTTTGAGGTTAAACTCTACAATCAAGTCCATGCTACTGGCATTTGCAGACCAGTTTAAGAGGGAGTGGGACAAATATTAGCCCCATCAGTTGCTTGTTACAGAGAGGTTCCCCAGGAATCCACAGGGTTTTCACCCTTTGAGTTGCTGTATGGGCATAGGGTGAGGGGACCTCTAGATTAAAATTGAAATGAGTGGAAAGGTGAGTGTGACTCTCACAAGGAGTCTGTTGTGGCATATGTCCTAAACCTCAGGACAAGGCTCAGTGAACTCATGGGCTTGGCCCAAAAGAACCTGGCAGAAGCCCAAAAACTGAAAAAGGTCTGGTATGACAGGATTGCTCGAGCTAGAGAGTATGCTGTGGGGCAGCAGGTAATGGTTCTCATTCCTGTCTAACACAACAAACTGCTAGCAACATGGGAGGGACCCTACAAGGTGGTAAAAAAGGTAAGTTATGTTAACTACATAGTGGAACTGCTAGGCAGAAGGCAGGGGCACAAACTGTACCATGTTAACATGATAAAACCTTACCATGATAGGGAGGCCCTTGTGCTCAGCACTTGCAGTAGATTGCAGGAGGAGTCTGAGGAAGATCTGGTGACTGATCTCCTCAGTGAGGCTTGGACTGACATCTCAGTGGGAGGGGTAGCAATGTCCCAGCAGCTATCCCCTACCCAAGTTTGAGAAATCTGAGCAGTGTTCCAGGAGTTTGGGGATATGTTCACTGGGAAACCAGGGTGCACCCAGCTGGTGCAGTACCAGGTGGATACAGGACCCAAATACCTATTAGGCAGGCCCCTTATAGGGTACCTGAGAGAGTCACACAGACTTTGAGGGAGGAGATAAGGAGATGTTGGAACTAGGGGTGATTCAAGAGTCCAACAGTCCCTGGGCCTCCCCACTGGTGCTGGTACCAAAGAAGAATGGCAGCACCAGGTTCTGTATGGACTACAGGAAATTAAATAGTTACACAGAGTCAGATGCTTACCCTATGCCTAGGACAGATGAGGTCCTAGGGCAGCTGGGTGGGGCTAAGTATCTTACAACCATTGATCTTACCAAGGGTTACTGGCAGGTGCCCTTGACTCCTAGTGCTAAAGAGAAGTCAGCCTTTGTGACTCCTTTTGGCTTGTATTAGTTCACAAAGATGCCCTTTGGGATGCAAAATGCCCTAGTGACTTTCCAGAGGCTGGTAGATCATATCCTAGCAGGAGCTGGAGGGGTTTGCCCTTGCTTACCTAGTTTATATTGCCATCTACAACAATACCTGGCAAGAGCACCTTCAACATGTCAGAGAGATGCTGGGCAGACTACAGAGGGCAGGGTTGACCATTACACTGAGCAAATGTCAGGTGGGTATGGCAGAGGTCTCCTAACTGGGAAATAGAGTGGTGAGTGGTAAGATCAGGCCAGAACCTACCAAGGTAGGAGCCACTCAGGCACAGCCTACACCTGTTACCAAAATGCAGGTGAGGGTATTCTTAGGAACAGCAGGGTACTACAGAAAGTTTGTCCCCAGTTATAGTACCATAGCTGCTCCCCTCCCACATCTGACAAGGAAGAACAGAGCCAGCCAGCAAAATGCCAAGTTGCTAGGATGCAGCCTAGGGTTGCAGGCATGTGATGTGTCAGTACAGCACTGCAGTGGGATTAGCAATGCCAATGCAGATTAGCTCTCAAGACAGGGAAAGAGGTAAGGTATACTCAGATAGACCTAACCCTCTCAAGCAATGTTTCTCAAGAGTCACTTGAAAAACTAGCTTGAGTTCTCCAGGGGGCAGATGTGTGAAGACAGGTGAAGGATGCCAGCCTAGCCAGACAGAATTTTGTAGATAATTCTGTCATTTGTAAAAATTAATGTAAGCCACAGGCTTGGTCTCTTAAATGTGAAAAGACTGCATTGGATATTGAACTGCAAAAATGTAACAACAGTGCACTCTGCTGTAAGAAAGCTAAGTCAAGCATTTCATGACTGTCTTTGATGTCAAAATTTGGAGCCGATATGTCTAGAGGGAGGCATCCTGCCTATTGTTTTAAGACCAGAGTTAATGGCTAGAATTTGCATGTATAAATGTACTTTATTGTTCTGGTCTCTGACCAGGTGTAAAGAATGTAAATTTAGTTACTGTTAGCCTTGGAATACCAGAAAAGTGTGAATAATGATGTCATGTGAAGCAGCTCTGTGTTATCAATTTAAAGAGAGAGAATCAGAGAGCTCAGAGCATTTTGTCTTGAGAACATCCAACATCACCAGCACCTCTTTGTTCTAGATGTAAGTTATTTAGAACTGTGTTTTCTCTTACATATAGCTAGGAAATAATAAGATTAGACTAGTTTGTTTTCTGTGATGTCAGAAAATTTCTACCATATTATTTTAAGTATGTCTGTGATCTCTGAACTCTTGACCAGCAATGTGTAGTAAGAAGTACTGTCTTGTGTTTTTATTATTTATTGTTAAATATTTTTAAACCTTTCAACTATGGCTGTTTTATGTACAATTAATTTAAGCACTAAGAGTACATTGCATGTATATAGTGATGCTGTACCAAGTCACTCCAAATAAGTCTTGACTGTTTGGTTGCACTTACCAATTGGATAATGATATTGCACAGTAATAACTGGACACCCTTCATAACGGCATTTGAGTAGCTGATGAATATAAGTTGGGCGGTGTCAGTGATTTCTACTGTATAGTCTGGGTAAGAGGGGCACAGCTGGTGAACCTGTGCCAGCCTTCCCCAGGAGTGTCTGTGTGGTTGTATAAACTCTTATCTCAAAGCATGTGTGTGTCAGCTACTTGGGTAGGGAAACAAAGCACTGGTTGGACAGAGAGGGTGCTGGATGTTTTAGATTGCCCACTAGGCTGAGATCTGGACCCTATAGCTGTGCCATTGGGGAGTCTTATTGGGGACCTGGATAGAAAGGGAGAAACCAGCCCCAGACTGACTGTGCTCTTAAGGGAAATTGTACTTTACTGTGTGTGTGTGTGCGTGTGTGTGTGTGTGCGTGTGTGCGTGTGTGTGTGTGTCTGTTATCCTTTCCCTATATGGATGCCCCTCACTAGTGTTAGTGGTGAGGATTGAGGCTCCTTGATTGCTGGGCCAGGGCATGGGCATCACAATTTGTTAGTATTATAATTTAGTCATGTTTTAAGTTAGTTTTAGTTAGATTTTAAGTATTTGGAATTAGGTCTGCTTTGCCAGCAATATCATTTTCTGACTGGCTAACTGTGGTTTATGTTTTATTTAGCTATGCATTTGTTTTGATTCTTTTATTTTAACTTCATGTGTTTTAATATTAACAAATTGCATTTCTAGAGGCTGATTTGGGTCTATATTATCTTATCGAAGAGGCATTACAGCGAATTCCTCTTCATTGACCCCTAAAAAACAAACCGCCAATTCCGTGATCACTGATCTGGTCAGAAATCAGCATTACATATAAAAGTGGGGGGCTTCACCCCTCACACCCAACAATAAGGGGGGGCTTTGCCCCCACACCACCCTAACTAAATATATCAACTCCGAGATCACACTACAGTGGGGAAAGGGACAAATTCATACTGATGGTCAAGCGATTTTTTTTTTCCCTAGGAAACAGAATCGCTGAATCAGCCATTTACGGCACTGGCAGTTCGTTCTTTATGTGTCAGTGAAGAGGCATTCGCTGTAATGCCCCTTCAAAAAGATAATATAGATCCGCTGATTTAAGGAGGTAATATTGTTTGGGGGTGTTGTGTATGCATGTATTTTGTGTGCACAATGTGTAAATTACTATTTTTTACACTGAAGTAAATATGAAATACAATCAGTGTTTTACTTTACATATTTTAATTAATTTTACATTTTTTTCTGTTAAAGTAAATGTACATTTGGTCCTGAGGTTGGACTAAGAAGTTTTTGGGTTGTCTGAAAGTCTATCCTTTGCATGTACAGTGTATGAACTTTTACTGTAGTTTTTAGTGAGTAGTACAAATATGGCAGGTTTATTGGGAATTTAATAGGAATAATGACATTCCAAGTATGTAGGTAAGTGCTTGTTGACACACCAAGAGTACAGGTAAACAAAATATATCTAAACAATGCTGTAGACAGATATCTGGGGTCTATTATTAAGATTTATTTATTTATTTATTTATTTTTTTTGACAGGGCAAGTCCCGCTAGACTTGCAGGCTATTTTCCTGGAAGACCAAAGATGGTATTAGTACAAACAAAATAGACTTGTGACTTATTTTCAGGGGAGACACAAGATGGTATTCATACTAACAAGGGAAAATTGGACTTTCCGAGATAGCTGGACACTGAGCAACTTCAGCTCTCTCATTATGAAAAAAGAAACTGAAAGACAAGGGCCAGCAACTCTGTCACTTAGTAAATCCATTTAATGGCTAGTAAGTGCACTGCCTGGATGCCATCAAAGGAGAAATTAACAGTCCAAAAGGCTAAATAAACTCGACCAACTCACCCAAAAAGTTAAATAAACAACAAATGCACAACAAAGGAAAGAGACAGACTCCAAGATATTTTTAGTTCTTCTGTTCGGTTTAATATTCAACGAACTTCATCAGAAAATACATATCTTGTTACAAAACCAGCCATTTTGTACAACAAAATCCCAATCACATAAAAACACTAAAATACTGTGTAATTCTTGCACATGTTTTTACATCGGCAAGACTATTAGGACTTTGGGTAGAAGAATTTATGAGCATGCTTAAGCTATTAAAAACAAAGATATGACAACTGCTTTAGTACGACATGCTGCAGTTTGTGACAACTTTAAAAAGATTTTATTTTTTGTACTTGACACAGTGATTTCAGATGTATTTTGTGTTGACTTTAAGACTTTATTAGAGTGTAGGGAAAGCAAATGGCAGATTTCATAATGTCCACTTCTATAGATATCCAATAATGTGTCAGTAACATGCTCTACAATATCAACCACATGCTCCTTAGTAATATTTATATAATACTTGTCTCTTAAAAGTTTGTCCATAGATTCAACATATTTTGGAGTATCCATAACCACAATCCTGCCTCCCTTATCTGCAGGTCGAATTGTTATGGAATTTTCATTTCGTAAATGTTTCAAGCACTCTCTCTCTTTTACTCAAGTTATCTTGTTTGTTACATCTCTTAAGCTTCCTATTCATTGTTCTCTCATCATAATACTTAAATAACTCATCTTCTGTGAGTTTCAAGTAAGCATCCACCAATGGATGGTTCATAGGAACATAGCTGCTTAGTTTCTTAAAATGAAAGTGCTGTCCTGTTTGTACATTCGCCTCATCTGACCCTTGCTTGTCGTAGATATACTTAAGCATAACATTCCTACAGAAAATCTTAAGATCCATAATTGTGTCAGTAAGATTACTGTAGCATCTGTGGATGAAGTTAAGTCCTCTACTCAATAACTTCTCTTCATCTAAAGATAGTACATATCCAGAAATGTTACAAATCATTGACTCATTCCCTTCCCCCACATTTTCTTGATGGTCTGATGTGGTGCATACTCAAACATTTTCTTAAACTTTATTTCTTTCATTAGCAACGGAGCATTTACTGGATTGGTTTGCGGTCTCTCTTTGGTATCTTTCAGTTTTACTTTTGGTTATCACCGCAATCTATGAAGCATGTGGTTGAGATTTCATAATGTGCTGATGAGTTCCCTGGGCTCAGTGAGACTATCGATATTAAGTCTTTTGATCCAAAGATCAAAAGTCCGAATCCATTATGGCTGGGCATACTTACGTGAAAGTGCTTTTCACTGAAGAAGCACTTTCGCATAAGTATGCCTGTTGTGGAGGTTGTACTACCCCCTGCAAAAACGTTAATGTAATTTTTTTTGTTTGTTTAACACACTTTAACAAAAGCGCTTTCGTTAAAGTGTGTTTGCTGGGAATGGATCCGGACTTTTGATCTTTCGATCAAAAGTCCTAGATCCATATATATATATATATATATATATATATATATATATATATATATATATATATATATACACATATACATATATACATATTACATATATACAAATTGGTTTTAAAAGTGAGAGTGCACATATATTTGTATTTAGTAATGTAATTAATTTTGTGATGTTAAGTTTATGTTCCTTCAAATTAACTCATTTGGACTATTTATTTATTTATTTATTTTATCGGTTCATGTTGTCATGTGATCGGGATTTTTTTGTACAAAATGGGTGGTTTTGTAACAAGTTATTTATTTTCTGATGAAGTTTGTTGAATATTAAACTGGACGAAAGCTAAAAATATCTTGGAGTCCTGCTCTTTCTTTTGTGGCTTTGCTGTGCATTTGTTGTTTATTTCGAGAAACTAAGACCCTGAAAGAAAATCAACTAGAAAACATGAAGAAAGGCACTGACTGGGCAGAAGCCTGCAGCTGTTCAACAAAAAGCAGTTCAGGCTCCAGCTCTGGTGCAAGACATGTCTTCCAATAATCTAGAGGGAAAATAAGTGAAATGTGGCTCAGAGATGATTAAAAAATGAACCACTGAAGAAGTACACCATCTCAAATAACAAAAGGCTGGGAAATGGAGAAGCTTTAAACAGATATTCAAATGAGCAAAAATCAGAGGTCAAAATGAAGGAAAGAATGGATGAATATGACACTGATCAAGAAGAGATGTTTCAAAAAATAGTAACAATAAAGGGCTCAGGAAGTAGGGAAAATCTGAGATTTTCTGTTGTACCAGAGAAACTAGAAGAATCAGACTGTTCATTTTATGATGGAACAAATAAGCACGTGGACTGGTATCCCACAGCAGGAACTAATTGAAAGGGCAGACCGTATATATGTTCCAAACCTGACCATGAGAAAGCAGTCAAGACCTGTATTAGTAAAGATGCACATCTACCAGCAGAAAGAATTAATCCTGAGAAAACTGTCGGAAAGGGAAAGCATTAAAAGTTGGAGACAGAGTGTTTTTTGAAAATTATTATTCACTGTACACAAGGCAGAAGAGAAGCACATTTATTCCAGCAGTCTTGGAATGTCGAGAGGCAGGTGTGAGATTCAAGCTGCTGCATCCAGCTGTCTTCAGAATATTTTTTTTCTTGGAGGAACAAAGTAATTTTTGTTGCAGAACAGGCTAAGGAGGAACTACAAAAGTTTTTCCAACAAAAAAGTGAGACATTAAGCAGAAGGGGACTCTGCTTCTTATTCCGCTGATAGGAAAGCACACTGAGAGACTTTGCCAGTGAAAACTTTTCCATTGCTCCAATGGAAAATACTTGAGAGATAGAGAAAAGCACAGGAGTTGACTAGAAGAATTGAGAATGCTTTGGAATTGAACCAGAGTCTGGAGATGAGAGATGGAGATGAACAATAAGAAGACGTAATATGGAAATTAGTGAATAAATGTGACACTACAAAGCATCAAGTCATATTTGTGAAATACAGCTGTATAAGGAAAAATGGAAAAAGTGCCTTTTTGTTGACTTTATTAACCTTGTGGGGAACAGAAAGGCAATTGCCTCGCTTCATGTTATTAATGTTTGGAAGGGCACTGAGAGTAGGGGAAGACGAAGGAAAAGGGTAACTGTAAGTAAAATAAGTTTTGCTCTTAACAGTATTTCTGTAAAACTTTTCGTATTATAAATTGCATGTTTTACAGTAAAACATTTTTACTTCTTGTATATAGTAAAGATACTACAATAAACAAATACCCCTTTTCTTTTTTAGTATTAAGAAATGTAAGAGAAAAAAAGGCTAGACAAAAGCATGTTTATGTTAATAGGCTGTAATCTTGGGTTATCGAGGTGGGGGTTGCAAAAGCACACAGATCATAATATAGGTGGAGCTGATATGTTTTCCCTTAATTATGTATATGTGAATGTCTGAATTATAGCCCTTGGCTTAATCTAATAACAAGTTTTAACTGGAAACAAGTAAGAGAACACTGAATGTAATGGAACGGTTTCCTTTAGCAATAAATGTTTCAGCTTGTCTTTGGAAGCCTGCAGCTGAGGATTACATTTTTTTCTTTTTATTTTTTCATATAGACAAACTGATTATAGGACAATAAAAAAGCAAACAATGGTTTTCCTTTTTTATTTCAAGGCTAAAAGTTAATGTTTTCTGAAAGTATGCAAGTTGTTTTTTCACATTTTGGAGGGGAATAAAGATGAACAGACACTAATTATTCTACGTAGAAGCACAGGCAATAGCATGTGACTTACCATAGATAACCACAGTTTTAGGTTAATTAAGGCCTGCATTTGCAAATGTCTATTTGGGACATTTGCTGCTATTAGGAGGGTTATACTTCATTATTTGAAAATGTACATAGTTTTGTGTGTTTGTATTAAGTTAACAGGTTTTGGGGGTGTTCTTGGAGTGTTTCTTTTAATTACAAAACACAAAAGTCTTGTAAAATATGAAGCAGGTTCCAGTGTTGATGATAAAAAACAAATGATCAGCTTCCAAATAACAGTGGGTGCAGGAATCACAAAAGCTAGAAATAAGACATTTAAAATAGCTGTCATATAAAACAGGTGGGAATAATGACTTCTTATCATAATGGTGACACTTTCTGTATTATCTTGGATTGTGAATGACCTCACAAGTATAGACAAAAAGAAAATAATAATTATACTAAGAAATGCAGACCACAAATAGCAGTGTCACAGAAGACATATTTGGAAAGAACTGATCATGTGAAGTTGGTAAAGAAAAGATTTTAGATGGATATTCGACAGAATATCAAGGTGAAACGAAAAGAGGAGTACTTAATATTAATTGCTTGAGGAGCTCCAATAGTACTAAAGAAGAAAAAAGATAATCATGGCGAATTTGTGATAGTAAGTGGCTACTGGTTAGGGATGAGGATTGTGCTGGCATGTTTTTATATTCCACCTGGAACTGGTATTATGGAGCTTAAAATTTCTGGGAAGAAATAATCAGCTTTCAACAGGGACTATCACTTATAGGTGGGGGCCGGTATTTGATTTGTAACAATAAGGATATTTCTGGGGGCCTAGAAGGGAAAATATAAAAAAGAGGTTAGATTTCTGAAGAAATGTATGAAAATATTTAATATCGAAGACATGAATTCAGTAGTAGGAACATGGAGAGAATTTACATATTATTTACCAAGGTACAGTTCCTGACTTAGACTAGACAGAAATTATATTTCACAACATGTTCATTTAAATGAGATCTTTGACACACATCCAGTAACTGTTTAAGATCATGCATAAGTAACTACTAAGATACAAATGCAGGATAATGAAATAAAAATGTGATACTGGTGTTTCCTCACCTACCTGTTAAAAAGAGGAAATTAAGGAATGGATAGTGGAAATTATCCTGGAATTATAAGGAAAATTGAAAGTACTTCAGAAGTTACAGCTGGGGAGTGGGATAAAATGAAAGTGGAGTTTAAAATAGAATAGAAATAAAATAAAAAGTGATATGGTTAAGAAGTAACAAGAATTATTTAGAGGGGCTGACAAAAGTTAAAGTATTACAGAATAAGGGAACTCTCACAGAACAAAAAGAGGTACAACTGCAAAGTACTAAAGAGAAAATAAGGGAGTACTTGGATTATATGCATTGGTTTAGAAAGATTACTGTCATGCAAGTGTTTTTTTTTTTTTTTTTTTTAATAACTCCACAGGACAAAAACTTTTAGAACTACATAGGCAACAGAAAACAAAATAGAAAGGGTTGTTGCCAAACTTAGTGAGTCTGTAACAAGAAAAATAACAAAAGATCCTGTATAGGCATTAGATATATTTCTGCAACCTGGAGAGAGGAAGAATCCGAGAAATTCCTAGACTCAGGAAGAAAATTGACAGTGAAGACCCCAGACTGGAGTATCCTAAAACCATGCTCTGCAACCATTAGTATTCCACCAATCACTGCAGCAACCCAACAGCAACCAGGTATAGATACTTTAGCCACTGGGCCTGCATTTAACAAAATATCTATAATCTGCAGTACAATGAAAAATGTTATTCCAGGGTACCACTCCACACTACTATATTCTTTACACCATAGGTGCAAGTTGCCTGTGCTCAAAGAAGATCTGAGATTCTTATGTTTATTAAAATTGTTTGTATACTCTACAGTTCACCACTTGGTGAATTTGTATTCCATGGGCAAAGAAAGCCTACACAAAAGTTTCTGAGGTGTCAAATTTTACTTACTTTTTTCTCCTACTTTTGCACGTCCATGAGCTCTGTAAAAATTAGCACTGGGACTTGTTTTCCTCTGTATGCTATTTCTCTAGATGCATGTATTGTTCAAAAATGGGAATCATCTAGTGTAGCTTTAAGTGACTACCTCACCTGCATATAAAAAGGTCTGTCTTCATCAAGAGGAAGAAGAATGAGGATTGGTTACATTAATCATGTATATGAGCCTCTTATAAGCAGGCACTGCAAACCTTTTTTGCAATACAAGAGAATGTCAGCCTTTCATATTGTATGTCAGGAAATAATGAGCCCCGAAAAAGTGGGCACAGCCTCTCATATAATTTGTAGACTGAAAAAAGTTCTGTAATAAAGCTTTCATACTTAGCTCCAAGGAATATGAGCCCCACTGATACATACACAGCCTCTCATTTTACATGTGTTACAAAATAGATTAATAAAGTCTGGTGACAGCCTCATAAAAGCAGGCATTTTCAATTATCAAAGTGTAAACCACTCTATTAGATGGACCTGATGAAGCTCAGGTGAAAGTGTTTTCTTAAATATAGTTCTATAGTTGTAGCTTCGCCTCACAGCAAGAGGTTCTCTGGTTCGATCCCTGGCTGGGGTGCCTTCTATGCGGAGTCTGCATGTCCTCCCTGTGGTCGCGTGGGTTTCCTCTGGGTTCTCCGGTTTCCTCTCACATCCCAAAGACCTGCTGTAGATGGATTGGACACTCTAAATTGCCCCTAGGCATGAGTGTATGCATGTGTGTCCCTTCTGTGGAAGGTTGAGTGCCAGGCTGGCAACTTGACACTGTAAAACTCCACTGCCAATCATGAGCAGACAGGTGATCTGCTGTGGCAACCCCTAACCAGGAAAAGCCGAAAGATGAAGAAGAAGTTCTATAGTTGTAGCTTATAATGTGTTGTCATGTTTTGTTCATAGGTTCATAGGTGTGTACTAGGCTAATGGCCCTGGAGCCTTAATAAGCCTAGCCCATAGAAGTGCCCTGGCATTGTGCCAACTAGCATTAGTGTTTGTTAGAAGTTACAAATAAAAATACAACCTTTTAATTAAGAATGAGGTGCCGCAGGTTGCTGAGTTGGGAAACCCTCACAGGTCTTTCAGAAATATTCAAATAAGGGACAAATCTCTATGCTTTGGTATTGGTTCCTTGTTTTTCCATCACCCAGTTTTTCCTCCAATCACCTCCCATGGACCATCCCACTATTTTCTGTAACTGCCTTTAAATAATTGACCTGTTGAATGTAATGTATTAGAACAAGAACACTCGTTCAGCTACCTACTTAACTGAATAAACTACTGGAAACTTCAACAAGGTATCTTTATTCCTCTCATAGGGAGAATATCAGAGGGAATCTCCTACATCTGCTAGCTAAAGTGATTTTACCTGGACTAATATGTTATAAGCTCTTAACATTTGTAAAAAGCAGATACGTGGAGAAACTAAGAAAAAGTACAAGTGGAAATATTTATGGAAAACTTAAATATGCCAAGGTTAGGGGGAGATGAGGCTCAACAATTAACAGTTAATATCAGAGGAGATGAGATAAAAATGGTGATGTATAAATGGTATTCAGGTGGAAGTTTGGAAGCTAGGAGAGATGAAGTGATAAAGATCGGGAAGGTTTTGTTTACCAGTATTTTAAAAGGGGGGGAAGCACCAACAACCAGCAAAAAAATAGCTGTGGTGGCTTAATACCTAAAGGCTGTAAAGACCCATCAGATCCAGCTTCATATATACCTGTTTCACTTTTAAACCATGATTGTAAAATGTTTATGTGCTTAATGGTTAAAAGAATGGTGAAGGTGTTGCCATATTGATAGATATGGATCGATGTGTTTTTGTGGAGGGAGGCAATCATTTAACAATATTAACAGAATAATGATGATGATCAAAAGGGTAGCAGAACTTAAGACTATACCACTGTTGGTGGGATTTGATGCAGTGAAAGCATTTGACAGAGTAAGCTGGAATTTTAAAAGTAGTGCAATGGAAGCATTTGCATTCCCTGATATGATAATAAGGTTAATTATGAGGATTTATTTGGCATTGGAAGTAAAAATCAAAGTGAAAGGGTCCCTCTCTAATAAAATGTGTCTGAAAAGAGGAATCAGGTAGGGGTATCCTGTTTCCCCTTTGTTATTTGTGCATTATTTAAAACCACTGGTAAAAGAAAATAAGGGACTTGGAAATTCAAGGATATAATTGTATGGTATTTAAGAAAAGTAGGCCTTATATGCAGATGATATCATTTATACCTGATGAAACCAAAAATGGATAGTTCAATGTTGTAAAACATTCTGAGACAGTTCCATTTTTTTTTCTGGATATAAAATTAATGAGGATAAAAAAGGCTACAGCTATAAACTATGTACCCATACATGAATTGGTTCAGCAATACCTATATTTATGGGGCATGATAAAATGTAGTACTTAGGAGTATGGGTTAAAAAGGGATGTGGTTATGGTGGCTAAGGAAATGCGGGAACCAAACAAAACAAAATATAATGCAAAAACTGAGAAACTGGAAGTGCTTGCCTATGTATATGAATAGCAAGATATGAGCAGTAAAAATATTTTAGTCACTTGAGTTTTATATACAGGTCAGGCACATTTTAATCAACCAGAAGAGAAACTGTGGATAGTAATTAATAAAGAGTTAAATGATTTTTATTTGTGAGGGGAGGAGGGTGACCATCAAGTGAGATAACTTGATCCTTCCAATAGAACAATGAGGTTTAAGTTTATATGATCTGAAGGGGTACTTTGCAGTTACACCGTTAAGGCTCTTATACCTAATGCAAGCAGAAAGCTACAATTCTAAGTGGAAAGGGATGATGATGATGATGATAACACAGTGTGGGAGGGTTCAAGAAATAAGGAAAGACTGTGATTTTGGATGCAATCCTTAAGGAGAATAACTACAAACATAGCAAAGATTAGAGGTCTGAATGGAGAGATGATAAGTCAGCAAGGAAGGGAGAGTGGTATTGCTGAAATTGAATTCATCCTGAAGTCTTGGTGAGTACCTTCACAAGGTGAGCCCTGTTTTTTATAAAATCTCACCAAGATGGCACTGATATACAGATTGTATTTATACAGCATATGGACAGAAGTAGGTTAAAATTAGAAAAGATAGCTGGGTGCACAAGACCTAGGATAAAAAAGTGCCCAATCCTGGTAAGCACACTGGTGCCAGGACTGGAAAAGAAGACAGTGTAGAATCCTCAAGATACGAAAACATTCCTACAATGGGGCCAGGCCAGGCCCAGGGGGAGGATGGCCCTCCAGTTATAGAAGGAAGTAGTAGCCCACAAAAATCACAAAAACTGATAGGCCAAAGATGAGCCATAAAGACGTTAAAGTGGACTATTGAGGATAACAAAGAAATTATGTATTGTTACTATTATGCAAAAGGCCCAGAATTTCTAGACAACAAGATATACAAAATGATTAAGAGAGAATTTACAGAAAAGAAAAATACTTCCAGAAGAAAAACTGTCAGAAGCTTCAAATAAAAATTTGTATTCATTAATACAACAGATTCGTAAAAAACAGTATATAGATCAAGAAACTTTGATGTGTTTGAAAAAAGAAGCATCTGAGGAAGTGTGAAAATATACACAAAAAAACTAGAGATTTTTTAAAAAGTATAAAAAAGAAATATGGGCATGAGAAAGAAAGAGATTTGATATGGTTCAAATTTATGCAAAGGAGAAAGCCAAATTAATCAATACGAAGAAGGCAGCCTCAAAGATATTCAAAGAGAAATACAGACAACGGCATCCAGATATAGAAAATTTCACAATAAAAAAATTATTTCACAAAGAGGGAATGTAGAAAAGAAGATTAGTAAAGTAGAAGTTAAAAAAATAGAAGTTGAACTTATGGAGTGCCTGTGGAGTGAAGGATTTAGTGTAGAAGGTCTAACACAGGTTACATCACAGCAGAAAAGTTTCACATGTGAAAAGTTTAAGTACCTAGTCTCTAATTAATTCTGGTATCTGCTTTGCACCCACTGCATGAAGTGTCCTATATAAATTTTGCTAGGTGAAAACTACTCATATGGAATGTTCTCATGTATATACTGTGTATTGGTTGTATAATATCTTTGATTTGAGAATGATTACTTATGCACTGTTTTTTTCCACCAGTTGTATAAGCTGCCAAAATATGCACTAAATGTCTTTGTTAATGTAAATTCTGTTTTGCATGTGAAATGTCTTGTATGTGGAGCTTTTCTACCTGGGACTCCACTAAAAATGGGCACTTCTGGCCCAGATGAATCATCCCACTAAACAAATGTAAATAAATAAATAAATAAAAAATGATGGAGCAAATCCTAAAAGTAAGGAAAAGCAGGAAGATCAGGAGACATCTGAAGAAGAAATATGGACATGGGAAAGAAAAAGAGATTTAATATGGTGTAATATTTATAGGTTCATAGGTTCATGCTATCTGCCCTAGGGCATTTATAAGCCTAGCCAGAGTGTGTTTGGCTTTCACCACCCATTTTAAATTAATTTTGCTATGCCCTTTTTCGAGGTTAGTATACTGTGCCTCTGTCTAACAGTGGCACAAAAGTGATACCCGGGGTAAACCTACGATCTGCCATCCACTCATCAAGATTCCTCTTGAAGAGAGTCAATGAGGGACTCTGCCTAACCTGGACTGGGATTTTATTCCAGAGTGAAGGGAGCCTCTGGGTTATGAATCTGTCCCTCCAGCATGTCCTATTTATTTCAGTGCTGAGGTTCAAGTCTCTCGAGCGCGTAGTTCGATGGGATATGGATTTTCTGAGGTGCAGCATGTCCATTAATTCTGGGTTGGACATGGCTTTATACATCAGGCACAGATCGCCTCTGAGCAGGCGGTATGCCACTGAGTAGAGCTGGAGTTTCTTTAACCGGGCAGCATATGGCATCTGTTTGAGCCCTTTGATCCCCTTGGTGAGGTACTTTTGGGGTCTTTCCAGTTGCTCCACATGTCTGGTAAGGTACATTCCAAAAGGGGCATTGTACTCAATTATGGGCCTGATGAGGGATGAGTAAAGAGGCACGATGACCTCCCCTGATCTAGATGTGAATCCCTTCATGATTAGGTGGGCTATATAAAATGTTTTTCTAACCACTTTGGTCACATGGTTGTCAAATGAGAGATTGTTATCAACTTGGTTCCCAGGTCCCTAATTACGTCTTCTGTACTTAATAGATTACCACCTATGTGGTAATTTGTGAGCACTTTGTTTTTGCCAAAGGGGATGACTATACACTTTTTGGAGTTTAGCTTGAGGCCATGGCTCTGGCACCAGTTGTCTGTTTCTATGAGGCCCTTTTGGAGGATGCTTGTGTCGGCTGGAGAGTCGATTATGGCGCCCAGTTTGCAGTCATCTGTGAACTTGGTCAGCCACAGTCCTTCCGTGTTGGCCTATACTTCCGAGAAATATACACCGAACAAGAGAGGTCCCAGGACTGAGCCTTGTGGGACACCACTTGTAACTGGTTTGGAGTCTGACATGGCTCCAGCAATTCTAACCATGTGGGTTCTGTCCTTGAGCCAGTTTGCAACCCATCTAGTGACATAGGGGTTTATATTTAAGCTGGTGAGCTTATCTATAATGCCCGAGTGGGGTATTGTATCGAAGGCTTTTGCGAGGTCCAGGTAGGCTGTGTGGACCACCTTCCCCTCGTCAATGGCCTTGGTGACTGTTTCAAAGAAATCAATCAGGTTTAAGATGCAGGATCTGCCCTTAACAAAGCCAAACTGGGTAGGATCCAGTGTCTGTAGGTCCCCAATATCTTTATTTATGAGGTCCATGATGATCCTTTCCATAGCTTTGCAGACCAAGCTAGTCAGGCTTATGGGGCGATAGTTTCCAGGATTCGTTGAGGCACCATCTTTGTGGAGAGGGACCACTATTGCTGTACGCCACTCTTTGGGTACATATCCTGTAGTAAGGCTGAGATTGAACAGTAGTTTTATGTTTGGGTTTAGCTCTTCTTGGAGTTCATGTAGGATGCAGCCCGGGACACCGTCTGGTCCCATTGATGCTATGTTTTTTGCTTTGGAGAGGGCGGCTCTTACCTGAGCATCTGAGATGTCAGGGGGGCAGCACTCTGCTGGGATAGATATTTGCCCTTTTGGAGGGAGGGGGGGGAGAAGTTTACGCTGAACCTGTCAGCTAGGATGTTGGCAATGTCTGTGGGTTCGGTGTATTTTTTGTCATTTTGGACCAATTCTGAGCATATCTGGGAATTCCCACCCAGGTTCCTAACATAACCAAAGAAAGCCTTGTGATTATACTTAGTGTCCTGTGCAATTTTTCTCTCGAAGCTGGCCTTAGACGATTTTATGAGTGCCCGTAGTTTTTTGCTAATACTGATCAGAGATGCCTTCCCTTTTTGGGATTTTGCTCTATCATGTAGTAGCTTCCTCCTTCTATTGTATAGTTTGTTTATGGCTGGGGTCCACCAGACAGGATGTCTGCCTTTGGAGGATTGGGTCTTGGTTTTATTTGGGATTGCATGATCCATGCATTCCTGAAGGTGTTCATAGAATGCGTTTATAAAGGATTCTGCGGTCTGGGCCGTATTTTCCACAGGCCCGGGGGCTTTGAAGGATTCCACCTCGGTTTTGAGGAGTGCAAAATTTGCTTTAGAGAAGTTTTTCACTGTGGTTTTCTGGGTAGGAGGTGGGGTCGGGATGTGACTATCCAGTGAGATTAGTTTATGGTCTGATCTTACCAGTGAGGGATACACTTCTGGTCTGGAGCATAGAGTCCCCATGTTGGTGATGATCAGGTCCAGTATGTTTTCCCCTCTTGTGGGAGTGGTAACAAGTTGTTCCATAGCATTTGAGTTTATAAATTCTAGGAACCTTTGGGCTAGGGTGTTGGAGCTAGAGTAATGCTCCCAGTCTATGTTTTGGTAGTTGAAGTCACCCAATATAATGGTGTTTGGAGAGACCTTCATATTTTCCAGTGTTCTCAGGAAGGATGAGTGGGGTTCCTGGGTTTGGGAGGGTGGTCTGTAGCAGGCTATAAACTGGAAGGCAGTTTTAGTTTTAGTTTTAGTACTGTTTATGTTTAAATTGTGAAATTTGATTCACACTAAATTAATTGTCTTTAATTGTTTAATGAACCAATTGTGTATGTGATTATATAAACTGCAATACACGTTTGTAACTTTGTCTGAAGAAGTGCGGAGAGTGTCTGCACGAAAGCGCTAACTAAGTAAAGAAGTTTTGTAAGAACGTATATCTGGACTGCAGTTGGTGCCGTTATTTTTCTTGTTTTACTGGTTTTATTTCTTTGTTTGGAGTTTATAAACTGGAAGGCAGTTTTACCCACTGTTAGTTGCACATGGATAGTCTCTGATGCTTCGTGCTGTGCCACCAACCTGGAGGTGTGGGTATCTTTGACGAATATTGATACTCCCCCTCCTTTTGTGGTTTGGTCCAAGTTTTGGGGCCGAAAAGCATGGTATGAGGTATAGCCTGGTAGTGCTGGGGTGCTCTCGGGAGCCTTGAACCAGGTTTCTGTTACTGCACAGATATCGATGTTCTCCATGCTAAGGCGAGTTTCGAGTGTGTGCATCTTGAGGTTTAGACTTCTGGCATTGAGTAGCATTACTCTTAGTTTCTTATCCCTTGTGATACCTATAGAGGTGGGTTTGTCTTTTGAGCCTTGCCTAAAAAAGGCACTATGGGGGTAGCAAGAGCCTTTGCCAATATTCGAAAGCCCAGGGGTGACAGGTGCAAGCCGTCCCTAGTGAAGCATCGTGGCTTGTCGAGCATGTCATCCCAGGCTGACAGGCATTGGATCCCCTTTGAATGACACCAATACTTAAGCCAATTGTTGAAATTGATCATCTTGTCTTCATATTGTGGCATCATTCTTGGTGAGGGTAAGATGCTACTCAAGGTCACGGTCATACTGGCCTGGGCTACATGCTCAGAGAGCTCCTCTATGTCTCTTTTCATGTAGTCCAGGGAGATACGTCTCAGGTCATTCACACCAGCATGGACAATGACTGAGTCATATTTGTACTTGCCTTGGAGTGACCTGAGTGCTTGTGTTATGTGGCGGATCCTAGCGCCTGACAGGCAGCTCACCGTGACCTTCTCCTTGTTCAGCCTGGTGAGCGGGACATCAGTGTGCCTGATGATAGAGTTACCTATTACAAGTGTATCAGGTGTGTTGTTTAGCCTTAAGGGCTGTGACTGTTCCGCACACTGGCTTTGTGAGCTATGCGTTGCATGTGTTTTGTTTTGGAGTAGTAGTTGCTTGGGTGTCTGCTTTGGAGGTCTCTGCTGCTTAGGCAGATTTTTATTTAGAGCCTCCGAGTATGTTTTTGTGTGTTTATGTGTTTGGTTTGCTGTCGTGGTAGGTCTATGTGAGACTGGAATTGTAGTGAGTGTGGTTTCCTTCTCCTCCTGACTGGTTATGCCAGTACTGAGTTGAGAGAGCTTAGCCTCCAGTTTGGCTATATGGTTGCATCTCTCACATGTGTTGGAATTTGTTGGGAGGAGGAGAGGGTTGTCTGCGTACATGAGGCAGTTGTAACATTGCCTCAAGATTCCCAGATTCACCAGCTGGACCGGAGAGGAGATTGACAACTCACCTTTGGACATGCTAGAATAGTATTGGGAATTCCTTTATAATTGAAAAAAAGGGCCAATGGGGAACAAGGTACTCAAGGGGAGTTTGTGAGGGTGTAGTGCTTTTAATTTTTTAGTGCTGACTTAGTGAGCAAGTGCCAGGTAACTTAAATGCAATGTGTTACAGGTAACTTAAATGCAAAAATGACAAACAGTAACTTTCTTTCAAGTGAAACAAGGAAATAAGTACAGTAAGCAATGCAGATATCACTAGGGATCCACAGAAGCGCTGAAAAGCCATGTTTTAGGTGGAATTAGCGTTTCAGGGAAATAACAAGCAAACAAACAACAAGCATACAAACAAAACTAGATTCAGCAGGCCTGGATCTAGTCTATACTACAGCAAACAAGGTGTACCAATTTCAGTAAGAAACAGTTCAAATATGCAGGCACTATAAGCCTTTAACCAGAAATTCCCAGCTCAGAAGGGCAGAGTCCAGCCTCTCCTCCCACAAGAGTGCAGACCACAAACCTTCTTAATGTAAAATAACTGTCCTGAAGCCCAAGTGCTTAAACCAGAACTAATACACTTTTAGAATAACAGACACTGAGCCCTCAATCAGCAGTTCCCAACTTAGAAGGATGTAAGCTACCTGTCCTGCCACCACAGTGCAGGCCACAAACCTTCCTAATGTACAACAACTGGTCTGAAGCCCAAGTGCTTAATCCAAAAGACTTAGAATGATAGCTACACTTTAATCAAGTTACTACCAAGCAGTAATAAATACAACTGAATACTTTAAAGAATGCCTGGAGTAGTGCTCAAGTTATACAAACAAAGCTAGATTCAGCAGGCCTGGATCTAGTCTATGCTACAGCAAACAAGGTGTACCAATTTCAGTAAGAAGCAGTTCAAATATGCAGGCACTATAAGCCTTATAACCAGAAATTCCCAGCTCAGAAGTGCAGAGTCCAGCCTCTCCTCCCACAAGAGTGCAGACCACGAACCCTCTTAATGTAAAATAACTGGCCTGAAGCCCAAGTGCTTAAACCAGAACTAATACACTTTTAGAATAACAGACACTGAGCCCTCAATCAGCAGTTCCCAACTTAGAAGGATGTAAGCTACCTGTTCTGCCACTACAGTGCAGACCACAAACCTTCTTAATGTAAACCAACTGGTCTGAAGCCCAAGTGCTTAAACTAAAAGGCTTAGAATGAATTACACCAAGCAGTAATAAATACAACTGAGTACTTTTAAGATGACGCAAAAGCAAAATAAAGTAGGAAGAAACACAAATACAGTAAAAGCAGATACATTTTTTTTCTTAAGTGGAAATAGAGAAGGGAAAAAGAGAAAGGAGTAGCAGAAACTAAGCTGATTGGCCTTCTCAAATGTTCTCCCTGTACTGGGTAGAATGAGGTAATGACACTAGACTGGGAGGAGGGTCCCAGATCAAATTTACACTAGGGGCGGGCAACTGCAAAGCCACCAACTATAAAAACACTATACCAACAGGGAGGGACGGAGGGAAACAAACTGCAGAAATGTATCTCACAGCTGAAAAGCAGCAGTGAGCCTTTAAATGAAAGTTTTAAACAGCCTTTAAACAGTTTTAAACAGCTAAAGGAGCCTCTAGAAAAAAAGAGTTTAACTGCAACAAGTTATCAGAAACAAACAACCCAACAGATGCTTAATGAAAGTGGACAATTTCCAGTTAATACCTCACACACAGTGAAACTAGCTAGAAAAATACACAGTACACAAAGTGCTATAAATAACAAAGAAATAAAGAACAAAATAAAGAAAAAACAGGATACTTAATGTTATATATTATGGCTCCGAGTTTTCTCAGTGTCTTTCCTTTGATCAGCTCAGTGTGAAATGGCAGAACACTCACAACTGAAATTCTTAGGTAACAGAAAGTTGAAACCTGAGACAGCTTTTAAGAAAGAAATCTGAAAAGAACCAATGAGGTGCTTAGTCTAAGCTGTAGTCCAGGTGACCTCAGTCAGCCAATGACCTCAAACAATTCTCTCTCACTGAAATGCCTGATGGCTTTGGCTAAACCAAGATGTCCTTGAATATGTGCTCAGACACACCGCCTCCACAAACACTAGGCCCAAATACAAGTCTGAATATGGAAATGCTACAAATATCCCCACTACTTAGAACAAACTGCAGAAATGTTTCTCACAGCTGAAAAGCAGCAGTGAGCCTTTAAATGAAAGTTTTAAACAACTTTTAAACAGCTTTTAAACAGTTTTAAACAGCTAAAGGAGCCTCTAGAAAAAAAGAGTTTAACTGCAACAAGTTATCAGAAACAAACAACCCAACAGATGCTTAATAAAAGTGGACAATTTCCAGTTAATACCTCACACACAGTGAAACTAGCTAGAAAAATACACAGTACACAACATGCTATAAATAACAAAGAAATAAAGAACAAAATAAACAAAAACAGGATACTTAATGTTATATATTATAGCTCCGAGTTTCCTCAGTGTCTTTCCTTTGATCAGCTCAGTGTGAAATGGCAGAACACTCACAACTGAAATTCTTAGGTAACAGAAAGTTGGAACCTGAGACAGCTTTTAAGAAAGAAATCTCAAAGAACCAATGAGGTGCTTAGTCTAAGCTGTAGTCCAGGTGACCTCAGTCAGCCAATGACCTCAAACAATTCTCTCTCACTGAAATGCCTGATGGCTTTGGCTAAACCAAGATGTCCCTGAATATGTGCTCAGACACACAGCCTCCACAAACACTAGGCCCAAATACAAGCCTGAATATGGAAATGCTACAAATATCCCCACTACTTAGAACAGACTGCAGAAATGTTTCTCACAGCTGAAAAGCAGCAGTGAGCCTTTAAATGAAAGTTTTAAACAACTTTTAAACAGCTTTTAAACAGTTTTAAACAGCTAAAGGAGCCTCTAGAAAAAAGAGTTTAACTGCAACAAGTTATCAGAAACAAACAACCCAACAGATGCTTAATAAAAGTGGACAATTTCCAGTTAATACCTCACATACAGTGAAACTAGCTAGAAAAATACACAGTACACAAAGTGCTATAAATAAAGAAATAAAGAACATAAACAAAAAACAGGATACTTAAAGTTATATATTATAGCTCCGAGTTTCCTCAGTGTCTTTCCTTTGATCAGCTCAGTGTGAAATGGCAGAACACTCACAACTGAAATTCTTAGGTAACAGAAAGTTGAAACCTGAGACAGCTTTTAAGAAAGAAATCTCAAAAGAACCAATGAGGTGCTTAGTCTAAGCTGTAGTCCAGGTGACCTCAGTCAGCCAATGACCTCAAACAATTCTCTCTCACTTGAAATGCCTGATGGCTTTGGCTAAACCAAGATGTCACTGAATATGTGTTCAGACACACAGCCTCCACAAACACTAGGCCCAAATACAAGCCTGAATATGGAAATGCTACAAATATCCCCACTACTTAGAACAAACTGCAGAAATGTTTCTCACAGCTGAAAAGCAGCAGTGAGCCTTTAAATGAAAATTTTAAACAGCTTTTAAACAGTTTTAAACAGCTAAAAGAGCCTCTAGAAAAAAGAGTTTAACTGCAACAAGTTATCAGAAACAAACAACCCAACAGATGCTTAATAAAAGTGGACAATTTCCAGTTAATACCTCACACACAGTGAAACTAGCTAGAAAAATACACAGTACACAAAGTGCTATAAATAACAAAGAAATAAGGAACAAAATAAACAAAAAGCAGGATACTTAATGTTATATATTATAGCTCCGAGTTTCCTCAGTGTCTTTCCTTTGAGGAAAAAGCAAAACTAACCAATACAAAAAAGCAGCACCAAAGATATTTGGAGAGAAATACAGGCAAAGGAATCCATACATGCAAAACTTTACCATACAAAAAATAACAAGACAAAGAGGACAAGTAGAAAAGGAAATTAGTAACGAGAAGTCAAAGAAATAGAAACTGAGTTTATGGAATACTTGCAAAGTGAAGGATTCAGTATAGAAAATCTAATTCAAAAAGCACCTCAACAGGATAGAGCAATGGATATCCAAATTAAGGGGAAACTGGTGGAATGGGAAGCAATTGGTCATATGCCATATGAAGATATTTTGGAGCCTTCATTTGAAGCTGGAAAGCAAGGGAAGGAACAGGAAACTGTGGAAACTCTGATGCAGTCAATGTTGAGGAGTGATTGGCCCATATGACAGAGCAATAGATGGCACAGGATGAGATTGTAGAAAATGTGCTACAGGAAGATGCTATAGAATTTCCTATATAATGCATGCAGGAAATAGGAAAAAAAAGCACTCTCAGTTTAGAAGTAAATAAGCTAAGAGAAGAGTTGCTTGATTTAATACAGATAGATATACATATTAAAATCAATGAAAGAAATAGACTGCAGAAGGCCAATAAAACCCAAAAAAGTGATGTTTGCTAAAACAACTCAATACAGTAATTAGGACTGTCCATAGAGATCCATGCAATATAACAGAAGTAAACAGGATATATTACTGTGCAGCTAAATTAATAATTGATAAAATTCTACCACAAAAACACAGTGTAGTAAGGGAAAGGAAGGGGAGAAATTGAATACCATCATAGAAGTATCGAATAGAGAAAACTATAAAGCAATTAAGACAAGTAGTGTCACTGTTAGAAGAATATAGAAGAGGGAACAGATCAACAAAAATTCTAAGAAAGACAGGCATAATAAAAGCAGTGTGCAGTATTAGAACAGACCACGATCTATCATACACTATCACAAATAAACTAGAAGTCTCAGCCCAGGTGGAAAAACGTAGAAGATATGCAGATAAATATAACGGGAAAGTACAAAATAAGCAATTTATTGATGACCCAAAAAGTTTTACAGAGAATTGGGAAACAAGGTAAAAGGATTGAAAGACCACCAAAAAGAAGAAATAAATACACTTTGGAGAAGTATTTATGAAGATCCTGTGGAACATAATAAAGATGCTAAATGGATAGAAGAAGTAAAAGAAAGAATAAGAAGTTTAAAGGTACAGGATATGAAACGGGATGAAGTAATAGCCAGAGAGATTGAAACTTAGTTAAGAAAAGCCTCTAAATGGAAAAACCCAGGCACAGATGCAGTACCTGACTTCTGGTTAAAAGTATTAACATTTTTGCACAAAGATTTAGCTGTGAGTAAGAACTATTTATATGCGCACCCTGAGCACACCAACGTGGCTAACAACAAGAAAAACAATGCTCCTACTTAAGAGTGAACCTGCAAGCTATCCTAAAAACTCTAGACCAATAACTTGCCTTCCGACGAAGTAAAAATATACAATGCAATTGATGATGACAAAGTTTATAGTAATTCGGAAGAAAACTCAGTTATGGCAGTAGAAAAAAAAGGCAATAAATGAAAGTCATGTGGAACAAAGGATCATTTGTTTTTAAATAAAGTCATAGTGGAGAACTGGAAAAAGGGTAAGAATCTAAGCATGAAATGGATTGAATATAAAAAAACATTTGATAGTATCCCGCATTTGTGGATAAAAGAGTGCTTAAAAATGTATAAAATACACCCTACAATGATCGACTACATTACAGTGACCATGAAACAGTGGCAGACCACTTTGCAATTAAGCCATGATAAAGGACAAATTATTATTTCAGGGATAAAAATTCAAAGGGGGATATTTCAGGGTGACTGTCACAGGTGTTATTCTGTCTTGCCCTTAACCCATTAAGCTGTCTACTTAACATCTTAGGCCATGGCTATAATTTGGCTCCTAGAAAACAACAAAGTGTAAAGACTTCCCAACTTCTGTCGATTTAAAACTGCACATTTCATCAGATGAAGAACTGAAAGCACAACTGCAAGTTGTCAAAACGTTTTCAAATGATATAAGAATGTCATTTGGTCTTGATAAATGTGCAAATGCAACCTTTAGAGCAGGAAAACTGCAGCACCAAGAAAACATCAGTTTGGGACAAGAATGTGATATAAAGAACTTGAGCAAGAGGGAGTATATAAATATTTGGGAACTGATGAAAGATCAACAATAAATCATGAACAAATGTGAACAAAACTTAATAAGGCATATTTTAGAAGACTTAAAATAATCCTGAAAACAGTGTTGACATCAAGGAACAAAATCCAAGCTATAAACCAATTTGTTCTTCTTGTCCTAACTTACAGTTTTGGAGTGATTGACTGGTCCCAAAAGGTGTTGGATAGATTAGATAGGAAAACAAGAAGGATGCTTCATGCTCACTAAATGATTTGTAAAAATCAGTGCATACCAAGATTATATATTCCCTGTTCCGCATGAGGTATGGGCCTCCGGTACAGTGATTATATGTATAGATCTGCAGTCATGGGACTGCACACATATCTGCTGACCTCACAAGAAAGAAATCTAGTAAAAGTTTTGAAACATGAGAAGAATAAATCTTATATGACTTCCCTGCTTACTCTAGCAGAAGCATACCAGCGTCAATCAGGAATGGAAATCAAACCAGAAGTAGATAAAAATCAGGCAGCAACTGAATGCGCCAAAAAAACAAAAGAAAGAATATAAGGCGAAGGATCAGATGAAAAGGTAGGAAATGTGGAAAATGCATAAATATAGCTGCAAGTATAGAAATCTCCTGGAAGAAACTCATGTTGATCAGGATCGAATGCAGGAATGGTTAAGGAGAAGCGAATTCAAACCAAAAGATGAAAAGTTAATATTGGTGGCCCAAGACACTGGGCTACATACACATTGGTTTACAAAGTCCATTAAACATGTTGGAGAAATAGATAAATGTTGGTTTTGTAAAACAGAATTGGAAACAGTGGCACACCATGTTGCTGGTTGTGACATGTTGTGACAATGGCAGAAAGACTGAATACTGAAAGACATAATAATGTGGCAAGACTAAAAAAAGAAATCCAGCAAGAAAGAGAGGAAAAATAAATCATAAAGAAAAAAAACTCAGGTTGAGACCTTCACATGTGAGTTCAAAAATGCAGCGTAGTCATAAAATCCAAGAAAATGTATTGTAATCCACTCTGTCAAGCATGTGACAAATTTTTATTTTTCAGTATTGTTGTATACATAATTCTACTGGCATGTGATGCAGGAATTGTTTTGGGTATATTAAAGTAACATGACAATCTTATTATAAAGTTTTCATAGCAGCATATATCTTTAAAAGTTGATGAGTTGACAATATTAGTTAATTGGGTAGGGTTTATAAGGAAGTTGTATTTATACTATGTTTTGATGAAGTCCCAGTATTAAGTGTAGAGATACAAAAGCGCTTGATGGAGTGGATTTTCTTTAATGTGGCATGACTGTTGCACTATGGATTGTGCAAACATTATGGTAATGAAGTGGCTGAAAAACACTGGAAACATGAACCACAAAGCATCACAGAAATTAGTGAAGTGTACATCACATGGGATCACCCATTACCAACAGTTCAAAAGACAGATGTGAGAAAACCAGAAATAGTGGTCCATGAAAAGAAGACAAAAAGAGCATTTATCATCGAAATTGCTACACCCAGTGACTACTGTATCTTGCGTACAGATAGAGACACAAAGTCATAAAATATCAGGATTTGCAGGCAGAAACGAGAGCAATGTGGAAGAAAGATACCCTGACAGTTCCAATAGTAGTAGGAGCAACGGGGTCTTATAAAAAAGAATCTACAATCGTATTTGGATATATTACCAATACATGCAACTGTACGAATTGCAGAAGGAGTCATTACTGGGCACGTTGTAGGTGCTGCAAAGAGCATTTCTGGCTGACATCAAAGATTGAAACAATACTAATTTCATGAACTTTAATCGTACTTTGACTTAGGAATGGGGTCCATTCTTGTCATGGTATTAGAAACTCAAAAGACGTGGAGAAATAAAAAAAAAATTATATTCATAAAGTAGCAGAAAGTATACTAAGAACTAAGCCAGCATGGAAATGGAGAAAGAAGATTCTGCAGATAGGGATGACTGCAATTACGGTTACAAAGATTAGGCGAGAGGGGGTTGAAAGCTGGCAAAGGAACCAAGGTATTAGAAGCAAATAATGAGAGATAGAAAGGTAATAGATTGGTGAAAAAAAGAAAAAATAAACAGGAAGACATTTGGACTGCAGGCTAGAAATTACCCTCCCTATCAGGGACTGATATGAGAGTATATGCTAAAAGAACAAGATAGAGGAAACCTAAGCAAAGGACCTACATTGACTGAGTTTTTAGTTGAATCCAGAACAGAATCTGCTATTAAAAAAGGATAATTAGTAGGACATATAAAATATTGCATGCTAACTATAGGAATCAATCAGAGGAGGTGAGAAAAGACTGGGAAGAGAGATTAAAAAAACAATTTACATGGAAAGAATGGGAGGGCATACGTATGGCTCCAAAATATGCAACAAAGTCTAGAAAAGGTATGTTTATACCCAAAGCAGACTCCAAAGCATTTTTCTTCAGGTTGACGGCAAATGCTGGACATGTAATGAGGAAGAAAGAAGTACCTGGTGGCATATGCTTTTGGAGAGCAATGAGTTGACAGACTTTAAAATTTCCCTACAGAGAACTCTAACAGGAATACTGGGTGAGAAAATCAGTGTAACTAAGGAAATTATTTTTTTGAACTGGGATATAGGATCTGAATTGCCTAGACATAGTAAGGCCTTGTCATGTTTAATTCTGGTAGCTGCCAAAAAAGCAATTACGAGAAAATGGAAATCAAAGTCTAAACCAACCATAATTGAAATAGTGAATACTGTAAAAGAGATAAAAGAACAGGAAGTGGAAATCTTTAGAAAATAGTAAGAATAAATGACATGGATAAAAATAGAAATTGTGAGAACAATACATACATAATAATGTTTTGGAGGAGAAATGAGTTTTAGAAGGCAGGGATTGAACACTTTATGTAATGTTGGATTGATTATATTGTATAGAACAATATATGTGATCTATAATGTTTGTAAATGTGAACTTGATAAGTTTACTTTTATATAAATGTAAGTGTGCCTACGTCATAAGTGACAATTCAATAAAGGTGTTAAAAACATAATAGGAATTTGGGCCAGGATACTAGGGGAAATTCCCTAACTCTTGTGTGACGGTATATTTTCCAGTATGGAGGAAACAGCTGTATTGGAGTGTGAGCCTGTAGTACTAGTGGAATAGTACCTTTAATAAAAGTAATGGATTTCATAATGAAGTGTTATTACAGTTTATAAACAAGTCTGATAATTGCAGTGAGAAGATTGAGATAACATAATGGATTATGTGGACCCAGATCCTGCATCTTCTCCATTTTTCTTTCTGCATTTCAGTTTTGCCACAGAGAAAGACCCTTTTATGTACTGTTTGATTGTGTCACTATTCCTTTTCCTGGAAAAGTTTCAGAACAGCAGGAGAACAAACTGACATGTATGGCACTGAAAAGCACCTAGACTCTGTCTTGGAAATCTTAATGCTGCTGCTTCTGCCGATGATGTTCCTATGGAGAAGACAGATTCTTCAAACAGGCAATGCCAACTTTTGTGTTCTAGTTAGAATTCTAGCAAAACCTGATACATTTTATTCTGAATATGACATGTGAAACCAATTGATTTAGCCACTTGTTTTGCCAGAAAATCTTGGTTCTATAATTCCCTTTGGAATGGACATGCCTACATAAATTACATTTGACTTTTTGTCATTAGCTAGAAAGCTTATAGGCACATTCACTTCTCAAACATTGTTCCATGGAATGATTTTGCTGTACAAGACTTTAGTATCCAGGTAAACAAAAGCTTATTCATACAGGTTTATATATTTATTAGTTTTATTTGCTAACTGGGGACGTCTGACTGGATTTAGAATCTCTTTCTTTTCAGTGGAGGCTCAGGGAGAAAAGCTCTATAGGTACTACAATATGATTTAAGATACAACATAAATTAATACAAATAAATTAAACATTAGTGTCATCTTTGATATTACAGTACAAGAAAATTATAAACAGCAACATACTGAACGGCCTCATGTTATATAAAAGAATATTGAATAAAAGAATACATTCACAATAGTACAATCACACTGGTAGAATGCACTCACACTGGTACAATCACAATATCATGTTGAAACGGAATATGTTATATACAAGCATTTGTAATACAACAGCTATAAACATGGATATGTATGTAATGCAACAGCTATAAACATGGATAACAAAATTTTAAACAATTGAGAAATAACACTAAGAAAGCTATACTATCAGATAAAAGAAAATACTACCTTCAATTTCAAAAGGCAAACCATAATAACCCACAAAAATTCTGGGCATGCATTAACCAATTACTACAACCAGGTCAATCCAGTACACCAAGCCCACTAAACACTGACCTTCAAAATCCCATGCAGACTGCCAATGCCTTCAATACCTTTTTCACCAATGCAATCCAAACACTAGCCAGCCAACTATCGCCTAATACTTTTACTTTACCTACCTATAACAAAGCCACACCCCCTCCATTCATCTTTCAACCAGTCCCAACAATCCACATTCTTGCCCTAATCCAAAAACTGAAACCAGGCTCTCCTTCAGCAGACCAACTACCTGCTGAATATCTACAGAAATCTGCCAAATCAATTACTTACCCCATCTCAATTCTGATCAATAGAAGTATTAGCGAAGGTCACGTCCCTAACATCTGGAAAGTCTCCCATATTATTCCTCTTCACAAAGGTGGAACCTCCACCGATTTCTCCAACTACTGTCCCATAGCCCTTCTTTCTCCTTTGGCCAAGATCTTGGAAAAATGCATCCATAGGCAATTGCTAGACCACCTACTCCATAATAACTTGCTCTCTAACTGTCAACATGGTTTCAGACCCTCCCATAGCACTACCACTGCCCTCCTTTCCTTTACAGATTATATTAACAAAAACCGTAACTGTAATATGCTTTCCTCAGCACTATTTATTGATCTGTCAAAAGCATTTGACATGGTCAATCATCAAGTTCTCACAGATATCCTCAAATCCCTGGCTTTAGATGTACTCTCTATCAAATGGTTCCGATCCTACTTAAATCAAAGACAACAGGCTGTACTCTGGCAAAACACTCTATCTAACCACCTATCAGCTAACCTCGGTGTACCTCAGGGATCCATATTAGGACCTCTCCTTTTCTCCATATTCATCAACGACCTTAATCTAGCAATTCCCTATGCTACTTGCATTCAATATGCAGATGACTCCACACTTGTATGCTCAGCCACAACCTCCTCTGAACTTTACTCCCTTACCCAAAATGTATTTAACACTGTTGAACAATGGCTCACTCACCGTTGTCTTCTATTAAACCCCCAAAAAACTAAACTCCTCCTTTTCAATCCTAATCATAAGTCCTCTCCATAGATTTTGCTGTTACATCCACTAATGGTACCATTATATCACCTGACCTAACTACCAAGCTACTTGGTATTACCATTGACAACAACCTTACCTTTGACATACATATCAATAACACTATTAAATCTGTCAACAAAAAACTTGCCTCTCTCTACAGAATTAAACCCTTCCTGTCACCTACAGCTAGGACTACTATTGCACACACTCATCTAATCTCTAGACTCTTCTATGCCTCAAATATTTTCACTAATCTATCTAAGAATAACCTCAATAAATTGGAAATCTCATACAATAACATAGCCAGATTTGCTACTGGTAACCCATTCAGAACGCACCATTGCCTTAATTTAAAAGAGCTTCAGTGGTTGGAACTACAGAATCTGCTCAAATACCACCAACTAATCACTGCCCACAAGACTCTTTACCAACCTTCCAATTCTCCTACTCTATCCACCATCATCACCCCCTATCACAATCTGAAGTCCTTACGTTCATCTCAGAAACTTCTAATTAACACATCTAAATCTAACAACATGACTGGGGATTCTCTCTTCTCTAATACTGTGGGAAAATTTTGGAATCTCCTACCCAGCGAACTTTCCTCAGTTTCCTCTATATCACTCTTCAAAAACAAACTGAAACTTTTCCTCAAAACACACTGGTTATGCCCCTGTACTAAACCTGACTAATTCTCCGCTTGAGCCTTATACTGTCAGCATATTGTATACCTTACCTTTCTCACTCTGTATTTCATTATTTCCATCCCTCTGAATACTCACCTGAAAGAGAGGGGAAAAAAAAATTTTTTTGTCTTTTTTTACTACACATTTATTTTTCAATCTGACTTTTATTGTGCCGTACTTGTACATGGAATTAGATTGTATAACTCCCCTTTTTCTATATTAAGTAATGTACTTACTTGCTATTTTGAATTATTCACTATATTGAATGCATTTCACATGGTATTAACTTATGTCCTCTCTGTATTATTTCTGTATTATCCAATCGTTGTACTTGTACACATATCTGAAGTCATTTTATATTGTCCTGCAACTTTATTATCATGTGTGTCATGGAGCTTTTCTCCCCGGGCCTCTACTGAAAATGGACATATATCCAGTTAGACTAGCCCGGTCAACAAATGTAAAATAAATAAAAAATAAATAAAAATAAAATATGCATGATTAAACATATACCTGACAAAGGTATATATTGAAGTGGAAGTTAATCATGATATTCAGCTTGTATTAGGTTACTGTACCTTTTAGGGGGTAAAGTAGTAAGTTATGGTGCAACAATGTTAGCTGTGGTCATTAGTGTCAAGAAATGTAAATCTTTGAGTAGAAAGTAAAGCAATGATTCTGAAAGACTAAGACTATTTACATTTTATTTATAATTCAGTGTCCATTATTTATTACTAAGGCCCTAACATTTGGGGGACCATGAGAAATGTGGAAAAGTGGAAGTAGTAAGGCAGAGGGTTGTTTGTCTTAGAGTCGGCTTGCTGAGAAGCAAAAGCATAGCTAGGAGTCTTTGAGGTGGTCATTTAGTTGACCTTTGAAACTGGTGAGGTTGTTATTGTTGTTGTTGCTGTTCTTTTGCACAGACATTCTGGATATGGTTGGTATCTTTTTCTGCTTCAAGAATGCACCAAAATAAGAAAGAAAGGCTCCATGGGTATATGTACAAGTGTGAGAAAGGCATGGATGAATTTGTAAATTGCAGACAACAAGCTTGTTAATTTGAATAACATCAACATCTACAACATCATTAATATCTACAGTTACAGAACAATACTAAGTTATGCTTTACAAGCCCCAAATTGTCACTTTTGTAATGCATAAGATCATTTGGTGTATGTCAGTCCAAAATGTTGATGTACTGAATGTGGGAGTAGAGGACACATGGCTCAGGACTGTAAGCCATTACATGCTAAATGTATGAAAACTTCTCACTTTTTGTCTGATGTGTTTAAGATGTGTGCCTTATGTCAGATTGACTTAACCCAGATTCTGCACCTGGTCTTTTTGTTTCATCATGATCATCCTTGACAAATGAGAGTGATAATATTTCTGTTGTACTAAAAGTTGATGTCCCACCCATCATCACCATGTACTAAAGGTTGATGTCCCACCCATCATCACCACGTACTAAAGGTTGATGTCATCACCATGTACTAAAGGTTGATGTCCCACCCATCATCACCATGTACTAAAGGTTGATGTCCCACCCATCATCACCATGTACTAAAGGTTGATGTCCCACCCATCATCACCATGTACTAAAGGTTGATGTCCCACCCATCATCACCATGTACTAAAAGTTGATGTCTCACCCATCATCACCATGTACTAAAGGTTGATGTCCCACCCATCATCACCATGTACTAAAAGTTGATGTCTCACCCATCATCACCATGTACTAAAAGTTGATGTCTCACCCATCATCACCATGTACTAAAAGTTGATGTCTCACCCATCATCACCATGTACTAAAGGTTGATGTCCCACCCATCATCACCACGTACTAAAGGTTGATGTCTCACCCATCATCACCATGGTCTCTAATATTGTTCCAGCAGAGACACAAGTTCGTACCTCACCTCCTGAGTGTGATGCTTTGTAACTTGTTTCAGTGTCATATAATGATAGCACTCATATAGCTAACTCGTTTTTTCCAGTTTCTAATATGTTTAAACCTTTAGAAGTTCATGATCTTAGAGATCATTTTTATCAGAAGGTAAGGATGACATCTGCCCACCTGTTAGTGGTAGCCAGAAAATGCAAAAGAAACAGAAAAATAATATAAAGTAGGTGATATTGGGTAACTGTCAGTTAGTGCAGAGGATTAAGGCAATGAGCTAGACATTTGATAACTGGCAGTTAGTGGAGAAAATTAAGGCACTGAAATGTTAACAAGCTGCTCCTTGTAATGAAGGAACTGTTTGATTCCTTCCACCTCTGTTTGTCTGTTGTATGACTGAGCAAGTCACTTAAGCAGACAATTCTCTCAAGTCACTCCTAAAAAGAAACACTTGTGTCCAGTGGGCTTACCTCATTATCAAATGTATAAAATAAAATAAAAAACATTATTTCCATTAATGTCAGTAGTATTCAGACAATGCTTTAATGTCTATTAGCAGTTCAGTGTTCTAAGTCAACACAAACATACTTCAGCTGTTTATTAGACAGTATGTTAGTTAATAAAGAACACTATAATATTTTGCAGAGAGTATGGAAGGTGTAGTCTTATGGCCACTGGATGGAGATGTCTGCTCATGTATTGCTGTTTTGTCTTGGAATTGTTTGTTTCTTTGCATTATTATTATATTACAACCAGGCAGATGACTGTATCAAGACTGATACTGTCTTTTCTCTTATAAGTATATGGCTTCAGCTACACCAAGTGCTAAAAAGCTTTGCTGTTGAATATTCAAAATTATGTTATCAATATTCCTATCTTTTGGGTTGGAGACTTTAAAAAGGCATTTACATGATACTTCTATTTTCAATTGTGCTGACTTCAAAACATGTATGGAAGGCTGCAGACTGGGACATTTAACCACTGGACAATCAAGGCCATACATCTGCATGAAAGGCCACACTCACATAAAAATAAATTTCTGCATTTATTCCACAAGTTGAATGGAAACTGACTATGAATCTTATGCTACTTCCTTTTCCAGTCATTTAGCTGTTTGGAGGAATTAAGACATAATTGTAGATGTAAAAGATATTGAATGATTGATTGGAAACATTAACTTTAAGAAAGATTTTTTTCTACAATGAGTTTGTTATAGTCTTGTCATATAGATATGAAGTACCATTACTTTGCATGAGCATAATGATGGTTTAGTTCTAAGCTTACAATGGGAAACATTTTCACACACATAACATATTTGAAATATTGACCAATATAATGATCTTGGGGAAGCAAACAGACAAAACTAAAACTTTAGTGCAACATCTGTTTTATGTAAACAACATACAGAAAATACTTAATTTGTTTTGGAGACAAAACCAATAAAAAGCCTAAATAAGGATATGATTCCTGGCCTTTGTGACCTTAGTAATGCCTTAACATGAGGATGTTTAATAGTCATAATTTATTTTTAAATGTCCTCAATGAGTGGTATACCTGTGATATTACGGATTATGCATTCACACAAGTATATGCTTGTTCTTCTTTTGGATTTTCCCGGTTAGGGGTCACCACAGCAGAACTCCAGTCCGCTAATGATTGGCAGTAGATTTTTTACGGGTGCCGAGGTGTCAGCTCAACACCCAACCTTCAACGAAGGCACGCCCATTCTATGCATGTCTTTCGAATGCCACTCGACTGTGGGGAGGACATGCAGACTCCACACAGAAGGCGCTCCAGCCGAGAATTGAACGGGAGAACCTCTTGCTGTGAGGCAACAATGCTACTGCTGTACCAAAGTGGCTTAGTCACACAAGTATATGTAATATCTGAAAATATAAAGATAACAGAAAATTTGCATAACCGGAGACATGTTTCATTGTGTAGTACTCACTTCAAAATTCTAATAAAGTTGTTACACCCAGGACTGAGTGCGTATTTGAAATATCTTTTAGAGGAGAGGGCATTTGCATCACAGGCAAAAATGTGAATGCATTTTGATATCACCTAGGGAAATCATCTACACTATAGCAGATAAGGTATCTGCGAGTAAATTATTAATCTGCAGCATTCACAAAGCTTTTCATTCAGTTTCTCATGTAGTGATATAGCCTGTTATATGGTATTGTGGATTTGGTCCTTGTTTTTCACAATTCTGTAACATGGCATAGACTACCACTCTTTTACCATTAGTCAATTGGTGTTTTTTGGTGCTTTTGTCCATATGAAATAAGGAATAAAACAGTGACGCCTCCTTAATAGTTTATTATTCACTGTAGTAATGAATGCAGTAGGTTTTAAGTTTAAATCCTACATTACTTTAGGTAGGTGGACTTTAGTTAAGGGGCATTACATCACCCTGTATTCTGACTAACAGAGATGAAGAGATTCTTTTAACATGTAATAAACTTGGATAGTCAAGGCTATCCACTATTTGCACTATTGTCTACATCAGATATGACTTTAAATGAACAGAGATAAAAGCACAAACAATGCATACTCAGTGCAAACCGCGGACATTGCTTTTACTTTAGTAATAATAATAATTACAACTTCAGGAATATGTCTGTGACCCAAGCAATGGTACATAAAACCTAACAGGTCAAACTTAAGAAAATTAACAAAAATTTCACTGAAATGGAAAGTGATGAATACATGTTATTATAGAAAAGGTATTTTCTATTAAATGCAGATGATGAGATTTGTTTAACATGTAATAAACTTGAATAGTCAAGGCTATCCAACATTTGCATTATTTTCTACATCAATTATGACTTTAAATGAACAGAGATAAAAGCACACACTATGCATACACAAGTGTAAACTGTGGACATTGCTTTTACTTTAATAATAATAATTACAATTTCAAGAATATGTCTTTGACCCAAGCAATGGTACATAAAACCCAGCAGGTCAAACTTTAGAAAATTAACAAAATTTCACTGAAATGGAAAGTGATAAATGCGTGCTATTATAGAAAAAGTATTGCATATTAAATGTAATAATTCGAGGGCATTTTAGTTGCTTAGAATAATTTTTTTTAGCTTTTTTGACTATTTTAATAAGAATTACTGATTTTTTTTAACTTTCTTATGGGATTCTAGACTTAACCCTATAAAACATAGCATATTATATAGTCATCATCATCATCATCATTGGATCATCTCTTTCCATTTCTTCCTATCCTCTGCATCTTGCTCTGTCACACCAACCGCCTGCATGTCCTCTGTCCATAAACCTTATCTTAGGCCTTCCTCTATTCCTCTTACCTGGCAGCTCCATCCTTAGCATCTTTTTCCCAATATACCCATCATCCCTCCTCAGCATGTCCAAACCCTCTTGCTTTGTCTCCAAACTGTCCAACATGAGCTGACCCTCTAATATACCCGATTCCTAATCCTATCCATCCTAGTCACACGATTGCAAATCTTAACATCTTTAACTCTGCCACATCCAGCTCTGACTCCTGCCTTTTTGTCAATGCCACTGTCTCCAACCCATATAACATAGCTGGTCTTACTACACTCTTGTAACCTTCCCTTTACTCTGAACTGTTGATCCCAACTCACCATTCCTCTACCCTCCCTCTCATTTACACACATATATTCTGTCTTAGCCGTGCTGACCCTCATTCCTCTGCTCTCTAGAGCATATCTCCACCTCTCCAGAGTCTCCTCAACCTGATTCCTACTCTCACTACAGATCACAATGTCATCTGCAAACATCATAGTCCACGGGCCTCCTGTCAGATCTCATCTGTCAACCTGTCCATCACCACTGCAAATAAGAAAGGACTCAGAGCTGATCCTTGATGTAATCCCACCTCCGGATCTGTCACTCCCACTGCAGTCCTCACCACTGTCACACACATATCCTGTACCACTCCAATACCACAACTCTTCTCTAGGCACCCTGTCATATGCTTTCTCCAAGTCTACAAAGACACAATGCAACTCCTTCTGACCTTCTCTGTATTTCTCCATCAACACTCTCAGAGCAAACATTGCATCTGTAGTGCTCTTTCCTGGCATGAAACCATACTGCTGATCACTAATCATCACCTCCTTCTTAACCTTTCCCATAACTTCAAGCTGTGACTAATCAGTTTTATCCCTCTGTAGTTACTGCAGCTCTGCACATCACCCTTATTCTTAAAGATAGGTACCAAAACACTTTTCTCCACTCCTCAGGCATCCTCTGACTTTCCAAAATTTCATTAAACATTCTAGTTAGAAATTCCACTGCCATTTCTCCTAAGCACCTCCATGCTTCCATTGGTATGTCATCTGGGCCAACAGCCTTTCCATTCTTCATCCTCTTCATAGCTGCCCTTACTTCCTCCTTGCTAATCTGTTTCACTTCCTGATTCACTATCCCCACATCATCGAACCCTCCCGGTCTCTCATTCTCTTCATTCATCAGCCTCTCAAAATACTCTTTCCATCTACTCAACACACTCTCCTCTCTTGTGAGTACCTTTCCCTCACTATCCTTTATCACCCTTACATGCTGCACATCTTTCCCAGCTCTGTCCCTCTGTCTAGCTAATCGGTACAGGTCCTTTTCTCCCTCTTTAGTGTCCAATCTCTCGTACAACTCTCCATATGCCCTATCCTTAGCATATTATATAGTATTAAGGATAAGAAAGTTAGGAGATTAGGTCAGTTTCAATTTATGCTGCAAAAGAACTTGAGAGCTGTTGATCAGGTGTTTATGAAACCACTTGTCTAGCAAATGTGCAACAAGTCTGATATTATACAGTCTGTTGAGGCTCTGTGTGCAAGGCAGAGATCACTGATCAGTAGCCTGTATGATACTGAGAAGTGGAACAAGGCTTTGAGAAGCTCCACTTAGTTTTTTTTTATGATTTAGGCCATTGATTTTCTTAATAAGAAATTATTGTGGGTGTTCGAGTTATGTCAAATGTTTGGACAGATACATACAGTAGATCAATATATGTGTGTGTGTGTGTGTGTGTGTGTGTGTGTGTGTGTGTGTGTGTGTGTGTGTGTGTATATATAGATATATATATATATATATATATATATATATATATATATATATATATATACCTTTAAGAAGATATCCAAGGACTTACACAAGTGTATAAATACTGAGCATGTGCCTGCCTGCCTGACTGCCATTTTATAGTTAGCTGTTGAGATGTAAGCATGTATGTTTGTAAGCTCTGTTTAACTAGTTCATTCATATTTAAAGATGCTGCTATCCTTCCTGATGTATTTGTATGTATTAAAGCATCAGAATGAAACCCCAAGTCTTCTTGTTTTATGTATTAAAGACGAACAAGTGACACATACCAAAGACGGCATTAAACTCAATGACTGGCCTGATGAGTGTGAAATCCTAATAGCAAAAACAGACGATGTGGACCACCAGGATGATAAAAAAAACAGTAATTTAATAAAATGCAGTAGGTTAGCGCTTTCAAGTTTTAAAAAAACCTTCTTCAGACAACATACAAAAACTTTGAATACCTTTTAAAATACATAACAGCCAATCAAAGACTCAGTAAAAAGCCGCCTTCTTTTTTAAAAAAGGCTTGATAGGAATGGCACCATTTATACAGTCGTATTTCAGAAATGCAACTGATGCTTTGCAGTCTCACATTTATTTACTGTTTTCCTTGTTGCTGGTCTTTCTGTTCATCTCCATCTCCCATCTCCAGATTTCAGTTCAGTTCCATGGTACTCCTGATTCTTCTGGTAAACTCCTGCATTTTTCTCTGTCTCTCAAGCATTTTCCTTTGGAACAGTGGAAAATATTTTACTGACAAAATTTGTCCATGTGCTTTATCACCGGAAAAATAAAAAGCTAATTCCCCTTCTGCTTGATGGCTCATTTTTTGCTGAACAAAGTTTAGCATTTCTTCCTTAGCCTGTTTTAAATCAAAAAGTGACTTTGATCCACCAAGAAAAAATATTCTCAACACAACTGGATACAACAGTTTGAATCTCACACGTGCCTCTTGGCATTCCCTGATTACTGGAATAAATTTGGTTCTCTTCTGCCTGGTGTCCAGTGAATAATCATTTTCCAAAAACAGTGTATTGTCTCCAACTTTTAATACTTTGCCCTTGTGCCAAACTTTTGTCAGGATCAAGTCTTTCTGCTGGTAGGTTTGCATCTTTTCTAATAAGGATTTTGGCTGCTTTCTCATGGCTAGGTTTTGAGCCTACACATGGTGCGCTCTTTTAATTAAGAGTTCCTGTTGTGAAACACCAGTCCAGTTGCTTATTTGTGCCTTCATAAAAATTAATACAATTTGTTCCTGCTAGTTTCTCTGGTATAGAAGAAAATCTCAGACTTTCCCTACATGGTCTGTCCTCTAATTTTACCATTTTTGAAGGATACTCAGACAGATTTTTCTTCATTTCATCCTCTGATTTATTTTTATCAGTTCGTCTGAATATTTGTTTAAAGCTTCTTCAGTTTTTTTCACCCTTTTGTTATTTGGGTTAATATAGTCCTTTAGTATTTCATTTATTTTAATCAAATCTAAGCACATTTTACTTATTTTTTCCTCTCAATTATTGGAAGCCATGTCTTGCACCAAAGCTGGGGCTTGAACTTCCTTTTTTGCTGAATTGCTGTTTGATTCTTCCCAGTCAGTGTGCTTTCTCTTCACCTTTTCTAGTCAATTTTCTTTCAGGCTGTCTTAGTTTATTCTTTGAAAGCTTTCATGCAGTGTACTTACTAGCCAGTAATTGAATTTTACTCAAGTTTACAGTGTCATTGGCTGTTGTCTGTTAGTTTCAGTTTCCACACTGGGAAAACTGAATGTAAGCTGTTGATCAGTCTGCAGCCATCTTGGAGGTCCATGTCCAACTTAATGTGACAAGACCCCTTATTACTTCATGGATCCTCTATGTTCCCCTGAGCCCATAACTCAAGCCTAACTAACATGGAGCCCCTATGCATTACGAGAAATACCATTCTCCTAGGGGACTACAACTAATCCACTATCTGGGAGACACACATATCCTCTAACATGTTTACCCAGATATTTCTTGCCTTCATCAATATAAAGTTATTGGACCACTTAGTTTGCACCCAAACCAGAGCCACCCTACCAACTCCCTCCTTGGTCAAATCAGACCACACATCAGTCACATCCACCTTAAGACTGAAGCCAGAAGTATCCCCCAATTCCTTGATGTTGATGTTGAGATTATGCCAAGACTAATGTACAGAAACTGGTGATGACCTGACTAAATTTAACATCCCCATCAAATTTGATGACCTTACTGCTTATGCAGAATCCTTTACGGACAGATTCAGTACACATGTGAATAGCTACATAGATGCATCTGTCCCAATCTTAAGTAAATACGATGCCCAGTTCAAAACAAATCCCAAATATACACAAGATCTACAACAAAAGGAAAAAAAAACTCATTGCATGTAAAAATAAATGGAACTCTCAAGATGCAAACATAAACTCTTTCTAAACTTAATAGGAAACTTTGAGTGCTGATCAACTCAACCAAAGCTAGATATGAGGCAAAAATAGCCATTCAGGCAAAGGACAACCACAAAGCCTTCTTTAATTATGTTATAAACCTTAGAAACAATAGCCAGCACAGTGCATAGCTAATAGTAAATGATATAACATACTCAGGCCCAGAAGATATTCAATATACTAGCAGCTAGCTCTAACTTCACTCTCTCTCTCTCACCCCCATCCTACAGTCCTAGATCTCATACCTGCAACAACAACTCTTCTTTAAATCTCCCATGAACAAATCCTCAAGGCATTATCCACGGCCAATAACACTGCTTCTATGAGGTCTGATAATGCACTAGGCTGCTTGCTGGCCAGCCTGAAAAAGAACCTGTCAGATCCCCTGAAGATACTATTTAATGTCAGCCTTCAGACACCCTTTGTACCAGATGAATGGTGTACAGCAACTGTCATCCCCTTACACAAAGGTTGGTCATCAATAGACCCAGCTAATTATAGAGCCATAATCCTGACCGTGCTCATCTGTAAAGGTATGGAAAGGATCATTATGGATTAATAAATAAAGACATAGCTAAGTAGAGAGGTTAGAGTCAGTATAATGATTAAGGTGTTTATCTCACAGACACAAAGTATGAGGTTTGATTTTCAGCTTTGAAAGGCAACTTGGTTAGGCTTAAAATGGCCTGCAAGGGGAACTAGCCTAGTATTTACCTATGAATATATGAACCTACAAACTCTTGATCTAAGCCAGTTTTGATCTAAGGCTAGATCTTGCCTAATGACACTGGTTGATTTCTTTGAGAGGGTTATTGAAGCAATAGATGTTGGCAAATCAGTACACATTACATATATAGACCTTACAAAGGCATTTGATACCATTCCACCATTGAGCATCATAGATAAACTATTCCAGTTAAGTGTTAATCCATATGTAACTCGTTGGATAGCAAATTTGCTCAGAAATAGAACCCAGGAAATTAGGATGGGCTTCTGTACTGCCTCCAAAAGACCTGTCACTAGTGGTGTACCCCAGGATTCTGCCCTTGAGTCACTTCCCTTTGGCATTTACTTCTCATAGGTCAAAGCTACTGTTAAGGGTTTATGGCTGACCAAGTCTGCAGATGACTGTAAACTTGGTGCCATCATAAAATCTCCAGAGGACACCAAGATCATCCAAGAGTGCCTTTCCCAAACCAATGGCTAGTGATGTCCCTTGTAACTGTCACATCGACAACACACCACTGAAAACTGATCCAGTAGTTTGAAGTAGTGAACATTGCAACAGAAATAAATAAGTACTGCAATCTTTAGAAAAGGGTAGGAGTAAATTACACAGAAAAAATGTACATTGTGGGAACAATACATGCAGAAAAATGTTTTGGAGAAGGAATGAGGTTTAAGAGAAGGCAGTAAATGAATAATTTACGTAAACTTATTTACCTTATATGATATATAGCAATAGAATTGAATTATAATGTTTGTAAATGTGAAGTTATTAATGTGATTTGATTACTTTTATATAAATGTAAGTTTGCCTATGTCACAAGTGATCCTAAACAGTCTGGAGGTGGCGTCTTTTTTTACCTATCTGAGAAACCTCTGACTTCAGTGCCTTCATCTACTGTGGTGGGCCTGAATGTTTGACAGGTGTTGAAACTCTACACTGATGAGGTGCTCTCAATGTTCCTGAAGCAGGTGTTCATGATGATGATGACATCAATGTTTTCAAAGACAAGGAGTTCTTGTAGAGAGTGGAGATTTTTGTTAAGGCTGCTAGCATCAATCAATAATACCTTTAAATTATCCAGATTCTGTTTTATATTGGAAGTTTTTGAAGACTGACTTTGCCTAAAAAAAGCCACTTTGGGGGTGGACAAGGTTTAAGATGATATACAAAATCCTTGGGGGTGGGATACATACAGACAGTCCCTGGCAAAGTAGTTGGGACTGTCTACCATCTCCTCCTAGATATATATATATATATATATATATATATATATATATATATATATATATATATATATATATATATATATATATATATAATCTTTTGTATTGCCACATCATTCCTGGTTATGGTAAATTGCTGCTCAGTACTAGGTTCTTGCTTGCCTGGACACATAATCCAAGAGCTCCATCGTGTCTTTCTTCATATGGTCCAGGGAGGTACATCTCAAGTAATTTACACTCATGTGCACAATGACTGTGTCATATGTGTACTTGTGGTGCAAGGTCCAGAGTGCCTGCATGATGTGAATCATGGCACCTGATAGGCAACTGACTGTGATCCTCTTCTTGTATAGCCTGGTGAGTGGTCCATTGGTATATTTCACAATGGAGTCATCCATGACTAGAATATTGGATTGTGTGGAAGTTTCTGTTATGGGCTTTTGAATTCAGACACTGTGACTCTTATAAAGTTGGTGCTGCCCATGGTGTGTATTTCTGAGGCAGCTGAGAGTACTTGTTTCTTAGGTTAAACTCAAGTGGCTTTTATGGTTTGGGTAATTACTTTTAAAAGCCTCAGCATATAAAGCTTTATGCGCTTCATCTGATCTGTGTGTGATAGGTTTAGTGTGGTATTCATATCCTGCTTATTATTTATAGTGTCTGCATGAGTGTTTGCCTCCAACTTAAGTAACTGCATCTCTCACTCACTGTGTCAGTTTGTCTTAGTAGTAGGTGGTTGTCAATAAACATGAGACAATTGCTACAATGTCTCAAAATGCCCATTTGTATAGAGCCCATGCGTTCTGTCCCATTTTATTGGTTTGGTACCCTCATGTTTGGGTATTAAACAGTGAAGTGAATACTAAAGACATGAGAGCATGAGTTTGGATTAGTTAAATAGATATTACATTTGTTAGCCTTTTATGATTTGAATATTAGTGAGCATGTTTTTAATAATCCTGCATTAATCAGTTTTTCATTTAAGCTGTAAAATACATGAGCCAAGCATATTTCTTAGAAATATGTGGTTCGTGTTCTGACCTTTTTAACCTTGCCTGTGTATCAGAAGAGTGTGCTTAAAAGGGGAAAGTAGCCATGCTTCATAGGGATATATGTATAACAGATTGGGGAAGCTAGTATATAAAAATAAACTGAAAAAAATAACATGATGTTTTCTTCTGACGTTAAAGACAAGCCAGGAAATTTGAATGCTATTTTAGTTAATGTCAAGTCAGCAGTCACAAGATTTCAGAAAGTACTGGCTCAAACTGTCATTATGTGTCAGCAGATATGACTTGTATATAAAAATCATGAGACGGGCTTAGTTAACTGACCCTCCTGATTTGCTTTCTAAACTGTCTACTTCCAATCAGGATTCAAGTTTGATAACCACTGCCTGAATTTATTAATTGATTGAATCATCAATATTCAATTTGCCAGCTTGAACCTGATGTCATTTGATTTGATTTGATTGATTGCTTAATACAGAAACTGCCTTGGCCAAGCAAAGTGCAGTGTGTATTCGAGTGTATTCACTGTTGCAGTCATTACATTTGGATAATCTGCTGACAGGTTGCCCTCAGTCGGCCTGATTAACAAAGTCTTGGGTTCTGCGACGGTTGCTGTCCCTTCTTCCATGACGTCAGGTCATCAGGGGTATAAAACATGCAGCCGACGCCATTACATCAGTTTTTCTTGCCCCAGATGTCAGGTGCCCCCCAAATGGGGAGCAATATATATATATATATATATATATATATATATATATATATATATATATATATATAAGTATATAATTTAAAACACAAAAAATATTCCTCCAAACAAAAGCAGATAATCACAAAAAGGCTTTTAAGCATAGTAAAAGAAAGGAGAGGTATAGTAAGAGAAAAACAGGGGGCTGGAGGGTGGGTAACCAGGACTGCAACAGTGAACACACTTGAACATCTACATTTATAGTAAGTGCACACAATTGTACTATGTTCTTCGTGTTTCAGTGTTGCAGTCATTACATTTGGGTAGAATCCCAAAGCTATGGTTGGGATAATGGATTTATACAGCATTAGGAGCAGCTATAAGGCCCTGCAGGACAGCAGTGGCAAAGCCAGCTCTGGATTTAGAGAAGAGAGGTAAATGGTAATGCTTGGTGAATGTATGAACTGAACTCCAGGTAGCAGCTTCTAGAATGTCTGTGGTAGGAAACCCTCTGAGAAAGGCTGCAGAAGTAGATGCAGCCCTGGTGGAATGAGACCTGATCCCCTTGGGGATAGGTTTACCATGGTGCATATAGCAGAAACAAATGCAATGGCTTATCCATTTGGAAATAGTCTGCTTTGAAATAGCCTTTCCCTCTGCCCCTGCAGCAAATGCCACCAAAAGTTCAGATTTTCTTAGAGATTTCATCCTGTTTAAGTAGAATCTAAGTTGTCTGTGTACATCCAATGAATGCAGAATCCGCTCACCCTTGTTCTGTGGTTTGGGGAAGAAAGTTGGCAGATGAATGGTCTGATTAAGGGCCACACTTGATACCACCTTAGGCATGAATGATGGATTGGTCTTGAGAGCCATCCTGTCCGGATGAAAAATAATGAAAGGCTCCACTGCCATAAGAGCCTGTAATTCTGAAATCCTTCTAGCTGAAGTGACTTCTAAAAGGAAAGCTGTTTTCCAGGAGATAAATTTTAGGTCTGCAGTAGCAGCTGGCTCAAAAGGAGGGAGAGTGAGTTTTTCCAAAACAAAATTGAGGTCCCATGCAGAAGTTGGTGCTCTCCTGGGAGGTCTTAAATTCTTGGCCCCTCTGAGATACTGCTTTAGCAGAGGATGAGAGAAGAGGGTAGGTCCTGTGTTGTAATGAGCTGAAATGGCAGAAGCATGGATTTTTATGGAGGAAAAAGAGAGGCCCTTGTGAAGCATCTCAGTTAAGTATTGCAGAATCTGAGGAATATTGGGCATTGCTGTGCTTATTCCTTGTGATTGGTTCCAGGCACAGAATCTTTTCCATTTGTCAGCATAAGATTTTCTAGTACTAGGCCTTCTAGCATCCAGAATGGCATCGATCACTGGTTTGCTGAGGGATGCCAAGGGTGAAATTAGTTGATTAGCCACACTGCAAGATCCAAAGTTTGGAGCTGAGTTTGCAGAATTTGGTAGTTCTTCTGAGACAGTAGGTAAGGTGTCTGAGGCAGATGCCATGGAGGAAAGTGTGACACATTGTGCAGGAGTGGGTACCAGTGTTGGCAAGGCCAGTCTGGAGCAATCAGAATAATTTTTAGTTTGTCTTGTCTGACTTTTAGTAGACCTTTGGAGAGAAGAGGCAGAGGGCAAAAAGCATAGACTGAGGTTTTTCCAGCTGAATGATAGAGCATCCAATTTCCAAGCTTTTTTGTGATGAATTCTTGTGCATAAATTGTCCAACTGATAGTTCTGGGGTGAGGCAAAAAGATCTATGTCTGGGTTCCCCTATTTGATTGTCAACATGTTGAAAACTTGTGGTTCCAATTTCCATTTGTGTGGGTCCATAAGATTTCTGCTTAGTTTGTCTGCTAGAGTATTTATCTTTCCTGGCAAGAATTGAGCTTGTAGTTGTATCTGATAGGTCAAGGCCATGTTCCACAATGCCATGGCTAGTCTGCAAAGGGGTAGGAATGTGTACCCCCCTGCTTGTTTATGTACCACATAACTGTGGTGTTGTCTGTCTTTATCATTAGTTGTCCTGGATGAAGGTAGTCCTTGAAGACTGTCAGAGCATTCTGTACAGCTAGCATCTCTTTCTGATTGATATGTAGGTGCATTTGAATTGGGCTCCATTTGCCCTGAAAGCACTTTCCTGCCAGATGAGCCCCCCCCAAGCATAGTCTGATGCGTCTGTTGTTAGGGTTTGGGCGGCAGGGGGTGGAGTGGATGGCAGTCCCTTGTTTTGGTGGCAGGCCTCTGCCCACCATAGGAACTCTAGTTGCAGGCAAGGTATAATAGGAATCAATGTTTCCAGGCTGTGACAATGTTGACTCCATAAACTTTTTAAGTATCACTGAAGTTTCCGAATATGCAGTCTTGCATATGGAATTAGAAGAATGCAGGAGGCCATGAACCCCAAGGCCTGCAGAATTTGTCTTGCAGATAGCTGGGTTTTTGTGCCCACCTGTTTGAAGTAAGTCATCAATTGAATTTGCTTTTCTGGCATAAGGTAAGTCATCTGGGCAGTTGTATTCAAGCTTGCACCCAGGAATGTAAATTTTTGAGAGGGTACCAGTTGTGATTTATTTTTGTTTATGGTGTACCCTAGACAAGTTAGAACCCTTTTTACAAATGCTAGATGCTTTAGAAGAATGTCCTTGTTTTCTGCCTGAATTAGACAATCGTCCAGGTATGGATATAGTTGAATATTTCTTTGCCTGCAAAATGCAATTACTGGTGCCAAGCACTTTGTGAAAACCCTGGGCGCAGTAGATAAGCCAAAGGGCAGTGCAGAGAACTGGTAATGCAAGTAGCCTGCTTTGAAGCAGAGGTATCTTCTGCAAGATTCCCTGATTTGGATATGCAGGTAAGCCTCTTTTAAGTCTAGAGTTACCAACCAGGCATCTTTGCCTAGCATAGGAAGTAACTGTTGAAGAGTCAGCATCTTGAATTTTGGAATGTCCAGAAATGTGTTTAGAGTGGATAAGTCCAGAAAGTACAGTTGTGTACCTACCATAAATGTAGATGTCCGAGTGTATTCACTGTTGCAGTCATTACACTTGGGTTATCCTGCCCGCAGTCGGCCTGAATTCCAAAGTCCTGGTCCGGCATCGGTTGCTGTCGCCTCTACCCTGACGTCAGTGCGCCAGGAGTATAAAAGATGCAGCCGATGCCATTTTCTTCAGTTTTTCTTGCCCCAGATGTCAAGTGCCCCAAAAGGGTAGGCTAAAAAACATTGCTAATAAAAGCATGCACTAAAATAAACAATACCTTCATCTACAAGCAAATACACCACATAGGTTGTATAGGAGAGAGAAGTACAGATAAGTCCCAGCAAAGAGAGGGGGATGGTGGGTAACCTGGACTGCAACAGTGAATACACTCGAACATCTACATTTATGGTAGGTACACAACTGTACTATGTTCATCGTGTTTCATTGTTGCAGTCATTACACTTGGATTGAATCCCAAAGCTGAGGTTGGGCGGCTGGGTCTAAACAGAATTAGGAGTGGCTATAAGGCCCTGCAGAACTGCAGTGGCAAAGCCTGCTCTGGATTTAGAGTAAAAAGGTAAGTGGTAGTGTTTAGTAAAAGTGTGCAGTGAAGTCCAAGTTGCAGCCTCCAAAATATCCTTGGTTGGTTCTCCTCTGAGGAAGGCTGCTGAGGTGGCTGCTGCCCTGGTAGAATATGGTCTAATGCCCTTAGGCACTGACTTGCCATGTTGTGAATAGCAGAAACGAATGCAGTGTCCTATCCATTTTGAAATAGTCTGCTTAGAGATAGCCTTTCCTTGTGATCCTGCAGCATATGACACTAAAAGTTGCTCAGTCTTTCTGAAAGCTTTAGTTTTGTCCAAGTAGAAGTGTAGCTGTCTGTGTATGTCCAAAAAGTGCAGAAGTCTCTCCCCTTTATTCTGTGGGTTTGGGAAAAAAGTAGGCAAATGAATGGTTTGGTTAAGAGCCACACTGGACACCACCTTAGGCATAAATGTTGGATTTGTCCTTAGAGAAACCCTGTCCTGGTGGAAGATAATAAAAGGTTCCACAGCCATTAATGCCTGTAACTCTGAAACTCTTCTTGCTGAAGTTATTGCTAGGAGCAGAGCTGTTTTCCATGATATGAATTTTATCTCAGCTGTATTGGCTGGCTTGAAAGGAGGCTGTGTGAGTTTTTCCAAGACAAAATTGAGGTCCCATGCAGGTATTGGTGCTCTCCTTGGAGGTCTTATATTTTTTGCCCCCATGAGGAACTGCCTAAGCAATGGATGTGAAAAAATAGATGGGTCTGCATTGTAATGAGCTGAAATGGCAGAGGCATGGATCTTAATTGATGAGAAGGATAGGCTTTTGTCCAGCATCTCCGTTAGATATTGTAAAATCTGAGGCATATTTGGGACAAGCGTGTCAATTCCTTGTGCCTGGTTCCAAGCACAGAATCTCTTCCATTTTTCTGCATAAGATTTTATGGTGCTGGGCCTCCTGGCCTCCAAAATAACATCCATAACCACTTTAGAGAGAGGTGTATTCTGAATGGTTACACTATCCACCATGCAGCCAGATTTAGGGTTCTGAGTTGGCTGTGCAGGATCTGATTGTTTTGTTGGGTCAGTAAATGAGGAATCTGAGGCAATGTCCAGGCTGGGCCTTGGGACAAGCTCCTTAGGATTGGGTACCAGTGTTGGCGTGGCCAATCTGGGGCAATTAGTATCATTTGTGGCTTCTCTTGTCTGACCTTTAGAAGTACCTTGGGGAGGAGAGGTAGTGGAGTAAAGGCATATACTGTAAGGTTGTTCCACCTGAATGACAAGGCATCCACTTTCCATGCTTGTTTGTGATAAGTCCTTGTGCAGAATTTCTGAAGTTGGTAGTTGTGAGATCTATGTCTGGGCATCCCCATTTCCTTGTTATCATGCTGAAGATTTGTGGATCTAGTTTCCACTCATGAGGATCCATGAGGTTTCTGCTTAGTTCGTCTGCCAGAGCATTTGTTTTTCCTGGCAGGAATTGTGCTTGCAGGTGTACTTGGTAGGTCAATGCTGTGTTCCACAAAATCATGGCTTGTCTGCAGAGGGGGTAGGAATGTGTGCCCCCCTGCTTGTTTATGTACCACATAACTGTGGTGTTGTCCGTCTTTATCAGCAGTTGTCCTGGATGAAGTAGGTCCTTGAATGCTGTCAGGGCATTTTGTACAGCTAGCATCTCTTTTTGATTGATGTGAAGATGCCTTTGGCTTAGGGGCCATGTGCCCTGAATACATTTTCCTGCCATGTGGGCCCCCCAAGCATAATCTGTCGCATCTGTTGTTAGTGTTTGCCTGGCTGTGGGTAAAGTGAATGGCTGTCCCTTGTTGTGGTGATAGGCCTGTGCCCACCATCGAAACTCCTGTTGCAGGCAGAGAATGAGTGAAATTAATGATTCCAGGCTGTGGCAATGTTGAGTCCAAACACTTTTTAGATACCATTGTAGTCTCCTCATATGCAGTCTTGTATATGGAATTAGAAGAATGCAGGAGGCCATATAGCCCAGAGCCTGTAGTATTTTTCTTGCAGATAACTGGGTCTTTGTTGCCATGCTTTTGAAGTAGGAAGTCAGTTGCATTTGTTTGTCTGGCGTGAGATAAGCCATCTGGGCAGTTGTATTTAAGCTTGCACCCAGGAATATTATCTCTTGAGAGGGTACTAGTTTTGATTTCTTTTCGTTTACTGTGTACCCTAGGCAAATTAATAATCTTTTTACAAACGCCAGATGCTTTAGTAGAATGTCTTTGGTCTCTGCTTGAATAAGGCAGTCATCCAAGTAGGGATATATTTGAATTCCTCTTTGTCTGCAAAATGCAATTACTGGTGCCAGGCACTTTGTAAAGACCCTGGGTGCAGTAGATAAGCCAAAGGGCAGTGCAGGGAATTGGTAGTGCATTGAGCCAGCTATGAATCTGAAGTATCTTCTGCAAGATTGTCTGATTGGGACATGCAGGTATGCCTCTTTGAGGTCCAAAATTACAAGCCAAGCCTTCTTGCCCAGCATGGGCAGAAGCTGATGCAGAGTCAACATTTTGAATTTCAGAATGTCCAGAAAAGTATTTAGGATAGACAGGTCCAAAATTGGTCTCCATGCTTTGTCCTTTCTTGGTACTAAGAAAAGTCTTGAGTAGAATACTTGTCCCTGCTCATGTTGTGGCACTGGTTGAATGGCCCTCATGTCCATGAGAGATGAAACTTGTTTATGTGCCTCTGCCCGTTGATTGTGTGGCAGGTCTGGCATACCTTTTGCCTTTGGAAGGGTGTGAAAGTGGAACCTGTAGCCCTGAGAGACTATATTTAGGACCCATTTGTCCTGGGTGATCATGTGCTAATTTTGTGAAAAAAGTGCTAGTTTTCCCCCTAAGGATGCTGCCAAAAGATAAGTGCTTGGCATTGGCAGAGGGAAGTCATTGGGACTGTTTCCTATATGGCTGTGATTTGTCTTCTCCGCTTTTGGAGGTAGAAGCACCCCATTGTTTGGGCCTGTATGAGCCCTGGGGCTGTTGTCTGCCTCTAGGGCATCTGTATCTGCCTCTTTGTGGCCTGTCTGACAGGGGAAAGGACCAATTCTTAGAAGGCCAGTTCCTGCTAAATCTGGGTGGCTGTACCTGTAAGAAATCCTTCACTGTCTGCATAGATTTAGCTTTATCCTCCATTTTCTTCAACACCTCTTCTGCCTTAACACCAAACAAAGTATCATGCTGTAGTGGAGCATCCAATAATTTTGCTTTAACATGATCAGGAAGAGTATGTTCCTTCAACCAAGCATGCCTTCTAATAACAGAACCTGTTACAGCGGCCCTGCAAGAGGCCTCCAACGAATCATAACCACATTGCAAAGTATGTTTTCCCACTTGTTCAGCTGCATGCAATAAATCCTGCAGTTCCTTGTTCTCAGAACATTCAGCATTTGTCAACATTTTCTGTTTTAACAGAGACATTAAGTATTGCTGATATTTAAGCATATGAAACTGACAATTTAAAGCCCTTACAGCCAAGGTAGCAGAAGTGTAAACTCCCCCCCCCCCCATCTGTCCAGTGCCCTAGAATTTCTATCTTAGGGGACAGGGTTTTTTTGCAGTAGCAGCCTTGACCCCCTTGGAACCCAGAGAAATAGTTTCTGGGTCAGCAGCAGGGTTTTTATATAGAAATTTATGAGAATCTGGAACCCTGTCGTATCTGCCTGGCTTAACAGGTGCAGGAGGTAAAGAGTCGGGAGACAGGCCGGACTCTGAAAATACATCATCTACAATGTCTAGTACAGGTGGAATAGCAAGAGGTCTGTGCTGAGGTAGTAGAAGAAAGTCTCTGAGCCTTTTCTTAGAATCTGAGTAATCTTGGCTCTCCCAGTGGAAATGGTCCCTCATGGTATGCAGGGTTTCCCCAAAAGAGTAATCCTCAGGAGGAGAAGCTGAAGGAATAGAGTCTTCAGCACCAGAATCCTCATAGGGAGGAATAGAGTATCCCTGTTCTGAAGAAGAGTCAGAGGAAATAGAAACCTGATCAGAGGAATCATATTCAGTATCTTGCCTAGGCCTCTTATCGGGGGGGATAGGAACCCCTGATCAAAGTAATTAGGTCTTCGGCCATTTTGAGCATCTGTTTTTTAGGCATGGAAGTCTGTCCTGGAGAATGCTGTACTTGTTTCCTTGTCTTAAAAACTGTTCTAGTCTTTGTCTTTGATGCTGAAGTTGGCTTGATATAAAGTTGTGTAGGTCTGAAAACACCCTCAGAAGCCAATGCCTGCTCAGCGGCTCTGGACCCATCTGAGGGAATAGTTTCCGAAGGCCCAATATCTTGAGTATCCAGAGGCCTAGCTGTCTTCACATGGGAGTCGGAGCCGGCCTGTGGCTCTGAGGTAGCAGGTGTCAGGGGCTGCGAAAGTGCCTCACTGAGAAACGGCGACTGGCCTAGAAGAGGCTTCGTCGTCGGTTTTGGACCTTGGATGCCTGTCCTTTTCTTTTTCCTTGCGTTTTTTATGAATTCCGGTCGTCAGTTGTTCTGACGGCATTATATAGTTAAACCTTTGGCCAAAGTAATGAAAAGCAACATCGTACCAACGCTTAATAGTGTGTTGGTTAAATCTAGCACAAAACCGACAACTAGCAACGTCGTGGTCAGGGCCTAGGCAAGGAATACAGTAAGAATGGAAATCCTTATGAGGTATTTGCTTCCCACAAGAAATACAATTGTTAACGTTTTCTGACATCGGTCTGGAGCAAGAAAAAAGCTTCCCCAATGGGGTACTTAGCTTTATAGAAGACTTCAGATCTGAAATTCAATTTTGAAAATCTCAGGAGTCGGCCGACCGGCACTTGCCAACTGCTTTTGCTTTGGGCACCGCATGGCAAGAAAGACTGAAGAAAATGGCGTCAGCTGCATCTTTTATACCCCTGGCGCACTGACGTCAGGGAAGAGGCGGCAGCAACTGGCGCCGGACCAGGACTTTGGAATTCAGGCCGACTGTGGGTAGCCTGCCAGCAGGATAACCCAAGTGCAATGACTGCAACAGTGAAACACAATGAACATCTGGACGCCATGATTTGTCTTTTCTGGGTACCAGGAAAAGTCTGGAATAGAAGCCTTGTCCCGTTTCCTCTTTTGGTACTGGTTGAATAGCCTCCATGTTCATGAGGGACAGAACTTGTTTCTGGGCCTCTGCCCACTGATTTGGGGGCAGACCTGGCCATCCATTTGGGATTGGCAATGTGTGGAAGTGAAATCTGTATCCCTGGGATACTACATTTAAAACCCATTTGTCCTGGGTAATAAGTTGCCAGTTTCATGCATGAAGTGATAGTTTTCCCCCCAAAGGAACGGCTAAGAGGTAAGTGCTTGGCGATTATAGAGGGAAGTCATTGAGACTGTTTACCATAGTGAGGTACCTTGTTGCTTCCAGATTTGGAGCTGGAGGCACCTCATTGCTTTGTTATAAAAGTTCCTTGCGACTGAAACCTGGAGCCTTTGGAATGTCTTGATTTGACTTGAGTGGCTCTCGAAGGGACTGGAAAGGACCAGTTCTTAGTAGGCCAGTGCCTACTAAATCTTGGAGGTTGCACTTGTAAGAAATCTTTCAGTTTGCATAGATTTAGCTTTATCTTCCGTCTTTTTTAACACTTCTTCAGCCTTATTACCAAAGAGACGGTCCTGTTGTAAATGAGCATCCAACAATTTTGCTTTAACATGGTCAGGCAGAATTTGCTATTTGAGCCAAGCATGCCTTCTTAGCACAGATCCAGTTACAGCAGCCCTGCAAGAGGCCTTCAAGGAATCAAAACCACATTGCAAAGTATGTTTTCCAACTTGTTCAGCTGAATGCAATAAATCCTGCAATTCTTTATTTTCCACACAGTCAGAGATTAACATCATTTTCTGTTTAACTAGTCCCATAATATGCTGTTGATATTTAAGCATATGAAATTGACAGTTTAATGCCCTGCTTGCCAATGTTGCAGACGTCTAAACCTTCTTACCCCATCTATCCAGTGGCCTGGAATCTCTATCAGAAGGGGTAGGATTTTTGGCAGTAGAGGCCTTAATGCCCTTGGGACCCTGAGAAATGGTTTCAGGATCAGCAATAGGGTTTTTGAAAAGGAATTTGTGGGAGTCAAGAACCCTGTAGTATATGTCTGGCTTACAAGGAGCCGGAGGTAGAGAATCAGGAGTCATACTAGATTCTGAAAAAACATCATCAACATTGTCTAGAACAGGAGGTATAGCTAAAGGCCTATGCTGAGAAAGTAGAAGAAAATCCCTAAGTCTCTTTTTAGATTCTGAGAAATCCTGACTTTCTCAGTGGAAATGTTCCCTTAAAGGGAGAGTGTCAAAGATGCACCTTCCAGAACACTTCCTTTTTTTCCCACCAGTGCATACTTTAAGTACTATAAAGTGCATCAGTGTCACTCTTTCTGCACCTTTCCCCTTAGTTTTTTAACAATTTGGCTGTTTTTACTTCAGGAGCGTCCCGCTCTCAGTCTGGCTTGGATAGTACCACCCACAGTGTGACGTCAGCATACAACCCCTTCCTACCTTCAGCTCTTTTAATTAAACCCTATCCTGACCTTTCCCAGGATTATTTTCCTTCCTTTGAGAAAACAAACACAGTCATGCTTTGGTTCCATCCTTTCTTGATGCAAACTTGTATGTGCCGATCCCTTACTGTAGCTATTTGAATGCAATACAATATAACAAGAAATGTTGGCGATCACCAGTGTTCTTTACTATTGTGCATTTTAACTTAAAAAAACAACGTAATGTTCTGTGTGTGGTCTACACTATCGCAGCTCTGTGCTGCTGTGTGTTTTTCTTTTAAACTAAAACTGGAGAGCTGAAATTGAAGCTCTCTATGCAGGGAAGTGTATGCTGTAGCAAATGAACTGTCAGATTTTGGCAGCATTGAGAGAGTTGTTGCTTGTATACAACGAGAACTTTTGCCGATTGCTCAATGCTGCCGAAATCTGACAGTTCGGTTACTCTACATCATATAGCTAAGATCTAACCGACGTAATGTTCTGTGTGTGGTTGCAGATGTTTTTATTTATATTTTTAACTAAAATCAGAGAGCTGAAATGGAAGCTCTCTGTGCAGGGAAGTGCACGATGTAGCAACCGGGCTGCCTAGCTGTAAACAGGCATAACTAAATTGTCAGATTTCGGCAGCATTGAGAGAGAGTTGTTGCCTGTATAGAAAGAGAAATGTTGCCAATTGCTCGTAGTGTTCTGTGGGTGGTCACATTTATCAAATTACCTGGGCTCCTCAATTCATTCCTTCCTGACCCCACTTATTATTATCCAAAAGGTTAGAATCACTATATCTCCACATTCTTCAAATTTAACAGTGAGCTGACTAATGTTTCCATACTATAAGTGATATCATAAGCACATAATTTATTACTCTCTGTCTATAGAACAAAACTTTAACAAATATATCAAAGTTTTGTTCTGACCCTCATCATTTCTACTTAACATTCACCTCCCCGGATTTGTAATTTTTTCACTTCCTTTACCTACATCTCTCTCTGCTTTGGCAGAATGTGCATCTTTTATTTTGCGATTATTAAAAACTGCACTTGTTTGAATTAAATAAAATGTTTGAATTGTGTTATTATTCTGAGCTGTAAACCATGATTTTTGTTATTTATACTGTATGCATGGCCTTAGATTTGTGTCTAAAAATGCATATTTTTGATTACTTAATTTACCTGATTAACAAGTAAATATCTGGATTTATAGCTACACAATACACTAAGAAGTGGAGGACAGACAGTGTCTCAGTAACAATACCCAAATATACATGATTCATAAACAGAATGGAAGTCTTTTGATATGCTCTCAGTACAGCAAAAATATGAACTGAATGTGTGAGCAGTTAGCAGAGAAGGTTAACATGATTGGCTGTTAATTAGCTGTTTCCTGTAGTCCAGGGTTTGATTCCCTTGGTGTCCATTTGTCTACTGTGTGATTCAGCAAGCCACTTAGTGCTCCTTGGTCCACACAAAAATGGATACTTATCTCAATTGGGCTTATCTGGTTAATGAATAAGTAAATACAGCAGAACAATTACTCATTATGTCACTCTTTTCTGTGTCACAATGAGTCCCACACAGCTGGATGACAAGTTCAGGGGTAGAGTTTGTAGTATTAGACTGCATATCTCATACAGAACTGCAAAGAGTACAAAAATATTTTTACTTCGAGCTTCTGGTTTAAATTCATATCTTATTAACTGTTCATGCATCATGTGGTTGCTTCTGGAGTTCTCTACACTTGCCATTATATTTTGTTCTGGTATTGTTCTTTATATTCTTTCTTTTTTTCTTGGGGGGGCAGTTTCAATTGCAACATGATTCTTATCTACTTCTGGTTTGAATTCCATTCCTCCTCCTTTCTGAAATGCTTCTACTAAACTAAGTAAAGAGGTCATTTTAGACTTCTTCATTTTATGCTTTACCCTTCTTTCCACGATCAGCACCTACTGACCCTGATCAAGAGGAACACAGATGGACCCCCAAGGTGAAGTTATGGTCACCCATTCAATCGTCCTGATTGCGTTTGAAGAGGGCCAATGAGGCACACTGTTTGACATGAAGTGGCATTCTGTTCCAAAGGTGTGGTAACCTGTGGGAGGCAAATCTGTCCCTCCAGGATTTATTAATGTCACATACAAGGTTAAGGTCTTTTGAGTGAGTAACGCGAGTACCATTTGACTTATGGATATGCATCATTTCCAGTAAAGCAGGATCAGAGATTGCCTTTTATACAAGGCACAGATCATCTCTCAGTAGTCTATATGAAACAGAATAAAGTGCCGGTTAATTAAGATGATCCCCACAGGACCGATACTGAAGACTTTGAATTTTCCTTGTGAGGAACCTTTGCGGTTTCTCCATTTGCAGTAGGTGCTTAGAAACGTCCATACCAAAGGGGAGTTGTACTCAATTATTGGCCTGATGAGGAAAGAGTACAGTGAGGTTATAACTTCATTTTTCTGGAGGCAATGCCCTTACTAATGAGATGAGCAATCTAGAATACCCTTCTTACCATTGTGGAGGCATGGTGGTCAAAGCTAAAGCTGCTGTCAACCAGTCTGCCTGGGTCTCTCACCACTGTGTGTGTACCTAAGGTGTTGGTATTGATATGGTAGATAGCAGGAACATCGTTCTTACCGAAAGGGATGATAATACATTTTTTGCATTGAGTTTAAGGACATGGCTTTAGCACCAATCATTTGTTTATTTAAGACCCTCTTATAGGATGTTGACATCATTTGGAGATTCTATGACTGCTCCCAGTTTGAAGTCATCTGCAAACTTTGTCAATCACAGATCTTTTATTTTTGCTTGTACTTCAAAGAAATAGATTGCAAACAGTGGAGGTCCCAGGACTGAGCCTTGTGGAACACCACTGGTTATAGGTCTGCGATTGGAGGTGGATTCCCCATTTTTACCTATATGAATTATATCATTGAGCCAGTCAGTGAAGATAAGGGTTGCTACCTAGTTGGGTGAGTTTGCCAATGATCCCTGAGTGGGTGATAGTGTCAAACGGTTAGGCTAAGTCCAGGTAGGCTGTATGCACAGATTTCCCCTCATCCTGGGTCTTGGTGACTGTCTCAAAGAAGTCCACCTAGGCTAAGTCCAGGTAGGCTGTATGCACAGATTTCCCCTTGTCGAGGGCCTTGGTGACTGTCTCAAAGACGTCCACCAGGTTTAACAGGCAACATCTCTCTTTGACAAATCCAAACTGAATAGGGTCAATTGTTTGGAGATTAACTATATCTTTGTTGATAAGGTCCATGATGATTAGCTCCATGGCCTTGCAGATACGGCTAGTCGGCATAATAGGTCTTCAGTTCCCAGGGTCAGTGGAAGCACCACCTTTGTGCAAGGGAGTAACGCTGTCTGTTTTCCATTCATCTGCTACAAAGCCAGTGCTTAGACTATGATTGAACAGCGTACCCAGTGGTGTAGCTAATTCATGTTGGAGCCCATGTAGGATGCTGTATGAGATGTTATCACATTCCGTAGATGCTGTGATTTTTGGCCTTATGAATGCCATTTATGACCTGCTCTTTAGAGATGCAGGGCGGGGGACAGGTAGTAGGGATGTCATGGGGTAAGGTGTGGTGGGGACAGGCGAGTGAAGTTTTCACAGAAGCTGTTGGCCAACAGGTTACCTATGTCCAAAGGCTAAGTATGTGTGGTATCATTAGCTGCCAGTTCTGCAGAAATCTGGGACTTTCCTTTTAGGTTACAGATATAACTGTCGAATGCCTCGTGGTTGTCCTTTGTTCAGGAAGCTAATTTGGACTTGTAGTTTACTTTGGATGACTTCACAACATCTCTTATTTGCTTATTTGAGCTGTGGAGGGACTGTTTCCAGTTTAGGAGGGCTCGCTTCCTCTTACTCTTAGACAGTAATTTATTCCTTTTATTGTAAAGCCTGTTAATGGCAGTTGTCCGCCAGGCAGATTTGCTCTTCCTTGAGGAGCTTGTTTTGCTCCTATCAGGTATGGCAGAGTCAATGCAGTTGTACAGGTATTTGTATAAGGCATTAGTGTACAGCTTGGCATAGTTGACAGTTCCTTCTAAGGGAGGAGGTGCAGTGAAGTTATTTATACCATCCTGTAAGAGGTTATAATCTGCTTTAAAGACGTTTTTAGTTTAGTTGCTGCTGGGGGGGAGGGAGTAGGTTTGTATAGTTACACTGAATGATACCGTTTTTGTGGTCAGATATCACCAGGGAGTACCTCACAGTGGGTGTGCTACAGTGGTCTCCCATATTGGTAAGCACCAGATCCAGGATGTTGGCACCCCTTGTGGGGCTGTCAGCTAGCTGGTCCAGGGCACTAGAGTTAATGAAGTCGGTCAACCTTTGGGCAAGTGAGTTTGAGCACGATTAATTGATACCAGTCAACTGATGGGTAATTAAATTCAACCAAAACCATGGTGTTCAGATGTATCTTGACAGGCTCAAGTAGATCTAAATAGGCAGAGTGAGTGTCGTGATTCATAGAGGGGGTCCTGTAGCTGGTAATGGCTTGAACAGATGT